>NC_059220.1:3776316-3816316 GCF_020615455.1 Coregonus clupeaformis
GATTTTTTTGTGGAACTCAATTGGAATTTCAAAGCAGAGCCAAAAGTAATTCTGATGGTAAAATAATGTGCTAAACACATCAGGCTCTTTTGAGGGAACTTATAACCTGAACATTAACTGATAACCTGAACATCTTATCCAGAGCGACTTACAGGATTAATTAGGGTTAAGTGCCTTGCTCAAGGGCACATCGACAGATTGCTTTCACATAGTCAGCTTCGGTTACTGGCCCAACGCTCTTAACCACTAGGCTACCTGCTGCTCCTATATGACATACAGTGAATGTAAAGCAGTCATGGCCACTGCAGTTGACTAGCATTATCATAGGAAATGACACATTTATCCATTTTATTTAGAGAACGGCTTGATGTAATGCCAAGGCAGTGTACGCTTAGCTTTTTGACAGCAATTTGCATAATTTTCATCAATTCACTGCAATTTGCTCTTTGGCAAACAGGCCCGACAGTTTGTTTAAACTTGGAGGGCTTTTTATGACAAATAACTGCATTATGCTTCCAGTCATTCAAGTTATGCTTAGAAACGGGTAATATCTTCACCATGATAATATCTGTCGGTCATGTTCATAGCTAGCAGGAGAATAACTTTCTGACGACACTATGGTTGTAGGCCTGATAACCAACAACGACGAGTCAGCCTATAGGATGGAGGTACGTGAACTGGCATTGTGGTGCCAGGACAACAACCTCTCCCTCAACGTCAGCAAAACAAAGGAGTTGATTGTTGACTTCAGGAAGCAGAGGCGGGAACATGCCACGATCCACATCAACGGGACTGCAGTAGAGAGAGTCAGCAGTTTTCGAGGACTTGACATGGACTAACAGCTCCCCCCTACTCTTGTCAAGAGGGTGCAACAGTGTCTCTACAATCTAAGGTGACTGAAGAAATTTTGCATGCCACACCGGGTCATCTCCAAATACTACCGCTGCACCATCGAGAGATTCCTGACCGGTTGCATCACGGCCTGGTTCAGGAATTGCTCCGTCCACGACCACAAGGCCCTCCAGTGGGTGGTGAAGACGGCCCAGGACATCACTGGGACCGTGCTCCTAACCATCCAGTACATCACTGGGACCGCGTTCCCACCCATCCAGGACATCACTGGGACCGTGCTCCCACCCATCCAGGACATCACTGGGACCGTGCTCCCACCCATCCAGGACATCACTGGGACCGTGCTCCCACCCATCCAGGACATCATTGGGACCGTGTTCCCACCCATCCAGGACATCACTGGGACCGTGTTCCCACCCATCCAGGACATCACTGGGACCGTGTTCCCACCCATCCAGGACATCACTGGGACCGTGTTCCCACCCATCCAGGACATCACTGGGACCATGCTCCCACCCATCCAGGACATCACTGGGACCATGCTCCCACCCATCCAGGACATCTACTAGAAACGGTGCCTGAGGAAGGGCAGCAGCATCATCAACGACCCCACACACCCCAGCCACGAGCTGTTCTCTTTCTTACCATCGGGGCAGAGGTCTGATAACAACAGGCTCAGAGACAGTTTTTATCTACAAGCCATCAGACTGCTGAACACTTCAACTGGACTGACATTTTTACATTTACATTTTAGTCATTTAGCAGACGCTCTTATCCAGAGCGACTTCCAGTTAGTGAGTGCATACATTTTCATACTGACCCCCTGCTCTGATTCTCCTCACCTTACCACTTATTCACTCACTCATGCACACACCCACACAGACATACACACACACACATACAGCGCCTTCAGAAAGTACTCACACCCCTTGACATTTTCCACATGTTGTTGTGTTACAGCCTGAATTTAAAATTGATTAAATTTTGATTTTTGTCACTGGCCTACACATAATACACCACAATGACAAAGTGGAATTATGTTTTTCGAGATTTTTACTAATGAATAAAAAAATGAAAAGCTGAAATGTCCTTAGTTAATAAATGTCCAACCCCTTTGTTATGACAAGTCTAAATAAGTTGAGGAGTAAATATAAATATTTATATATAATAATAATAAGCTAAAATATGGTAATGCTTAACAAGTCACACAATAAGTTGCATGGACTGACTCTGTGTGCAATAATAGTGTTTAAAATAGTTACTGATTTTAATGGCTGTGATAGGAGAAAACTGAGGATGGATCAACAACATTGTAGTTACTCCACATTACTAACCTAATTGACAGAATAAAAAGAAGGAAGCCTTTACAGAATACAAATATTCCAAAAACATGCATCAGGTTTGCAACAAGGCACTAAAGTAATACTGCAAACAATTTTAGCAAAACAATTAACTTTTTGTCCTGAATACAAAGTGTTATGTTTGGGGCAAATACAATACAACACATTACTGAGTACCACTCTCCATATTTTCAAGCATAGTGCTGGCTGCATCATGTTATGAGTATGCTTGTAATCGTTAAGGACTGGGGAGTTTTTCAGGATAAAAAATAAATGAAATGGAGCTAAGCACAGGCAAAATACTAGAGGAAAACCTGGTTCAGTCTGCATTACACCAGACACTGGGAGATGAATTCACCTTTCAGCAGTGGTGTAAAGTACTTAAGTAAAAATACTTTAAAGTACTACTTATGTAGTTTTGGGGTATCTGTACATTACTTTACTAATTATATTTTTGACTACTTTTACTTTTACTTCACTACATTCCTAAAGAAAATAATGTACTTTTTATTCCATATATTTTACCTGACACCCAAAAGTACTAGTTACATTTTGAATGCTTAGCAGGACAGGAAAATGCTCCAATTCACACACTTATCAAGAGAACATCCCTGGCCATCTCTACAGCCTCTGATCTGATGGACTCACTAAACACAAATGTTTTGTTTGTAAATGATGTCCGAGTGTTGGAGTGTGCCCCTGGCTAGCCGTAAATTAAAATATATTTTTTTTTATGGTGCCGTCTGGTTTGCTTAATATAAGGAATTCTAAATTATTTACACTTTTTCTTTGATACTTAAGTATATTTTAGCAATCACATTTACTTGTTATACTTAAGTATATTTAAACCAAATACTTTTAGACTTTTACTCAAGTAGTGTTTTAATGAGTGACTTTCACTTTTACTTGAGTCATTTTCTATTAAGGTATCTTTACTTTTAATCAAGTATGACAACCACTGCCTTTCAACAGGGCAATAACCTAAAACACAAAAGAAGACAGTAAATGTTCCTGAGTGGCCTAGTTACAGTGTTGACTTAAATTGTCACGATCGTCTGAAGAAGCGGACCAATACGCAGCGCGTGGAGTGAACATGATGACTTTATTTAATAAAGCAACCACAAAAAACAACAAATGACGATAGTGAAGTCCTCTGTAACACTGACAGAAACATGGAACAAAAACCCACAATACCAAGGTGAAACCCCACAGTATAAATATGGCTCCCAATCAGAGATAACGAGCCGACAGCTGTCACTCGTTACCTCCGATTGGGAGTCACCTGAATAATCACGAACAATCACCACACATAGAAATGAAACAACCAGAATACCCAACATAGAAATACACCCAAACAAGGAAAATGAACAACCCTGGCTCAATAATAAAGTCCATGGAGCCAGAGTGTCACAGTACCCCCCCCTAAAGGTGCGCACTCCGGGCGCACCAGCATACAGTCTAGGGGAGGGTCTGGGTGGGCGTCTGTCCATGGTGGCGGTTCTGGTCCAGGTCGTGGTCCCCACCCCACCTTAGTCACTATCCGCTTCCGTAGCCCCTCCACATGACCACCCCCCAACTAAACCCACCTGGATTAAGGGGCGGCACCGGACTAAGGGGCAGCACCGGACTTAGAGGCAGCACCGGACTAAGGGGCAGCACCGGACTAAGGGGCAGCACCGGGCTAAGGGGCAGCACCGGGCTAAGGGGCAGCACCGGGCTAAGGGGCAGCACCGGGCTAAGGGGCAGCACCGGACTAAGGGGCAGCACCGGGCTAAGGGACAGTACCTGACTAGCTGGCGGATCCTGGCTGGCTGGCTCAGGCGGATCCTGGCTGGACGGCTCTGGCGGATCCTGGCTGGCGGAAGGCTCTGGCTGATCCTGTCTGGCAGAAGGCTCTGGCTGATCCTGTCTGGCGGAAGGCTCTGGCTGATCCTGTCTGGCGGAAGGCTCTGGCTGATCCTGTCTGGCGGAAGGCTCTGGCTGATCCTGTCTGGCGGAAGGCTCTGGCTGATCCTGTCTGGCGGAAGGCTCTGGCTGATCCTGTCTGGCGGAAGGCTCTGGCTGATCCTGTCTGGCGGAAGGCTCTGGCTGATCCTGTCTGGCGGAAGGCTCTGGCTGATCCTGTCTGGCGGAAGGCTCTGGCTGATCCTGTCTGGCGGAGAGCTCTAGCGGCTCCGGTCTGGCGGACGGCTCTGAAGGCTCATGGCAGACGGGCGGCTTTGCAGGCTCAGTACAGACGGGCAGTTCAGACGGCGTTGGGCAGACGGACAGTTCAGACGGCATTGGGCAGACGGGCAGTTCAGACGGCGTTGGGCAGACGGACAGTTCAGGCGCCGTTGGGCAGACGGGCAGTTCAGGCGCCGTTGGGCAGACGGGCAGTTCAGGCGCCGTTGGGCAGACGGGCAGTTCAGACGGCGTTGGGCAGACGGACAGTTCAGGCCCCGTTGGGCAGACGGCAGACTCTGGCCGTCTGAGGCGCACCGTAGGCCTGGTGCGTGGTGCCGGAACTGGAGGTACCGGGCTGAGGACACGCATCTCAGGGCTAGTGCGGAGAGAAGCAACAGGGCTTGCTGGACCCTGGGAACGCACATAACGCCTAGTGCGGAGAGCCGGAACAGGGCATGCTGGACCCTGGGGACTCACATAACGCCTAGTGCGGAGAGCCGGAACAGGGCATGCTGGACCCTGGGGACTCACATAACGCCTAGTGCGGGGAGAAGGAACAGGGCATGCTGGACCCTGGGGACGCACATAAGGCCTAGTGCGGAGAGCCGGAACAGGGCATGCTGGACCCTGGGGACTCACATAACGCCTAGTGCGGAGAGCCGGAACAGGGCATGCTGGACCCTGGGGACTCACATAACGCCCTAGTGCGGAGAGCAGCAACAGGACGCACAGGACTCGGGAACACACAGGAGGCTTGGTGCGTGGTGTAGGCACTGGTGGGAAAGGGCTGGCGACGCGCACCGTTTCCCTGGTGCGAGTGGCCGGAACAGACCGGGCCGGGCTGGCGACGCGCACCGTATCCCTGGTGCGAGTGGCCGGAACAGGCCGGGCCGGGCTGGCGACGCGCACCGTATCCCTGGTGCGAGTGGCCGGAACAGGCCGGGCCGGGCTGGCGACGCGCACCGTATCCCTGGTGCGAGTGGCCGGAACAGGCCGGGCCGGGCTGGCGACGCGCACCGTATCCCTGGTGCGAGTGGCCGGAACAGGCCGAGCCGGGCTGGAGACGCGCACCGTACACTTGGTGCGAGGGGTCGTAACAGGCCGGACCCTACTGGAGGCACACACCACTGGCTCTATCCCGGGAACTGGAACGGGCCGGACCGGACTGGATACACACCTCAGTCTCTCACGCCGTGCCTCTACATCTCCTTTCCCTCCTTTAACCAGTAGCCCCCGTAACCTGGTGGCCTCTTGAATTCGCCCCTTCTCTGCCTCCGTTAGCCCCGTCGTCCAAGCCATGTGCCCCCCCCAAAAAACTTTTTGGGGTTGCCTCTCGTCCTTCCAACGATGATGGCCCTGCTGCCGCCGTTGCTCCTCTCTCGCCAGGGCCTTGATCCTTCCCCAAGGTCCCTTGCCTCCGAGCATGTCCTCCCAGGACCACGATTTGCCCACCTGGGCCATCGCCAGCCTCTCGATCTCCTTACCAGGCGCTTCCTCCCATGTCCAGCTGTCTTGCTCCTGGACACGCTGCTTGGTCCTTCTATGGTGGGTTTTTCTGTCACGATCGTCTGAAGAAGCGGACCAATACGCAGCGCGTGGAGTGAACATGATGACTTTATTTAATAAAGCAACCACAAAAAACAACAAATGACGATAGTGAAGTCCTCTGTAACACTGACAGAAACATGGAACAAAAACCCACAATACCAAGGTGAAACCCCACAGTATAAATATGGCTCCCAATCAGAGATAACGAGCCGACAGCTGTCACTCGTTACCTCCGATTGGGAGTCACCTGAATAATCACGAACAATCACCACACATAGAAATGAAACAACCAGAATACCCAACATAGAAATACACCCAAACAAGGAAAATGAACAACCCTGGCTCAATAATAAAGTCCATGGAGCCAGAGTGTCACATAAATATGCTTGAACATCTATGGCAAGACTTCAAAATGGTTGTATAGCAATGTTCAACAACCAATTTGACAGAGCTTGAAGAATTATTTTAAAAACAATGGGCAAATGTTGTACAATCCAGGTCTGGTAAGCTCTTAGAGACATACCCAGAAACACTCACAGCTGTAATTACTGCCAAAGGTGATTCTAACATGTATTGACTCCAGGTTGTGAATACTTATGGAAATGAGATATTTCTGTATTTCATTTTCAATACATGTGCATACAGTGAGGGAAAAAAGTATTTGATCCCCTGCTGATTTTGTATGTTTGCCCAATGACAAAGACATAATCAGTCTATCATTTTAATGGTAGGTTTATTTGAACAGTGAGAGACAGAATAACAACAAAAAAATCCAGAAAAACACATGTCAAAAATGTTATGAATTGATTTGCATTTAAATGAGGGAAATAAGTATTTGACCCCTCTGCAAAACATGACTTAGTACTTGGTGGCAAAACCCTTATTGGCAATCACAAAGGTCAGACGTTTCTTGTAGTTTGCCACCAGGTTTGCACACATCTCAGGAGGGATTTTGTTCCACTCCTCTTTGCAGATCTTCTCCAAGTCATTAAGGTTTCGTGCCTGACGTTTGGCAACTCAAACCTTCAGCTCCCTCCACAGATTTTCTATGGGATTAAGGTCTGGAGACTGGCTAGGCCACTCCAGGACCTTAATGTGCTTCTTCTTGAGCCACTCCTTTGTTGCCTTGGCAGTGTGTTTTGGGTCATTGTCATGCTGGAATACCCATTCACAACCCATTTTCAATGCCATGGCTGAGGGAAGGAGGTTCTCACCCAAGATTTGACGGTACATGGCCCCGTCCATCGTCTCTTTGATGCGGTGAAGTTGTCCTGTCCCCTTAGCAGAAAAACACCCCCAAAACATAGTTTCCACCTCCATGTTTGACTGTGTGGATGGTGTTCTTGGGGTCATAGGCAGCATTCCCCCTCCTCCAAACACGGCGAGTTGAGTTGATGCCAAAGAGCTCGATTTTGGTCTCATCTGATCACAACACTTTCACCCAGTTCTCCTCTGAATCATTCATATGTTCATTGGCAAACTTCAGACGGGCATGTATACAAAAATGTATGCACGCATGACTGTAAGTCGCTTTGGATAAAAGCGTCTGCTAAATGGCATATTATATTATTATATATTATATTATATTATATATTATTATTATATTATATATTATATATGTGCTTTCTTGAGCAGGGGGACCTTGCGGGCGCTGCAGGATTTCTGTCCTTCACGGCGTAGTGTTTACTGTCACGGTTCAGACAGACGACAAGAGGACCACAATTGCGTCACACCAGAAAGTTTATTTAAACTTAAGGGAAAAGGGAAGTAGGGAGTGAGTGAAGGCTCCAGGGGTTATCCCGTCCAATGTGCTGGGTCTGTGCCTCCCCCCAGTGGCAGCGATGCGTCCGATGACGCCGGTGGTTGGTGGTCCAGAAGTCCTGGGGGGGGAGGAAACACAGACACAACGGGGCGGATGAAAACAGGCAGAAGTACAGTTCAAGGGAAATCCAAATACGTTGTAGCAAGGCAGAAGGCTGGTCAGAGTTACCGGGGGTCGAAGAGTAGTCAGGAGTCGTAATGGCAGAAAGCAGGTCTGGTTTTCCTGGGGCAGAAGAGTATCCAAGAATCAGGCAGGTCCGGGGTCACAAAACCAGGGTGAGCCAGAAGCGCGAGCACACAGGTTCGGGTGTGAGCTTTGCAGACGATCTGACAAAGGAGAGCTGAAAGACGGGACTTTAAATACTGGGAGAGGTTAGTGGGTAATGCAGCGCAGCTGGCAGAGTAATTAGAGCCGAGCAGAGCAGGGACAGGTGGAGCTCGTTAGGCTGAGTAGAGAGAGAGAGATGAGCAGAGTGGAAGATAGTGGAAACACATTAAGGTGGTAACCCGGTGGAGTGAGAGGGCTCATGACAGAACCCCCCCCAAGGGACGGCCCCAGAAGTCCCAAGAGCAACACCACGCCGGGCGGGAGGAGGGGAGCCGGAGGAGGGCTAGAACTCCTCCGAACGGTCCGAGCGAACGCCCTCATCCTCGGAGGAAGCCGGAGGGCCGTGGTCGGGAGATGGGACAGGTCCCGAGACAGGATCAGGCACAGGACAGGAAGCCGAGCGGGCAGGACGGTTAGGGATCCCTCTGGGGCGGCCCCTACGGATTGCAGGTTGATCAGGATGCCGTTGGTGGAAGGCGGTGATGAGAGTCCTATCCACAATCCGACTAGCTGGCTCCCAGGTCCTTTCCTCAGGTCCATAGCCCTCCCAGTCAATGAGGTACTGGAGACCCCTACCCCTCCGTCTGGACCGAAGCAGGCGGCGGACGGTGTAAACCAGACCACCATCGACGAGCCGTGGAGGAGGAGGACAAGGCGCAGCAGGGACCAGCGGACTCTCATGAATGGGCTTAATCTTAGACACATGGAAAGTGGGGTGCACCCTCATGGAATTAGGCAGTTGGAGCCGGACAGCAGTTGGGCTAATCACTCTTATGATAGGGAATGGGCCAATGAACCGAGGTGCCAACTTCTGCGACTCCACCCTGAGTGGCAGGTTCCTTGACGACAACCACACCCCTTTGACCAACCTGGTAGGTGGGAGCAGGGATTCTCCGACGGTTGGCCCCGGTAGTGTAGCTGGCAACGGATCTGAGAAGTGTGGCTCGGGCCTGTGACCAGGTGCGGCGACATCGACGGGCAAACGCAAGTGCAGATGGGCAAGTAACCTCCCCTTCCTGACTGGCAAATAGAGGAGGCTGGTATCCATAAACACATTGGAAAGGGGACATACCGATGGCAGAGCAGGTCAGAGAATTGTGTGCGTACTCCACCCATGTCAATTGCTGCGACCAGGAGTGGGGGTTGCGTGAAGTCATGCATCGCAGTGCCTTCTCGAGCTCCTGATTTGCCCGCTCTGACTGCCCATTGGATTGGGGATGGAATCCGGAAGTCAGACTGACTGTGGCTCCCAGCAGGTGACAGAACTCCTTCCAAAAAGCGGAGGAGAATTGTGGACCACGGTCAGAAACTACATCCTTAGGCAGTCCGTGGATCCGGAAGACGTGTTCCAGGACCACCTGGGCGGTCTCCTTGGCGGTTGGGAGCTTGGGGAGGGGAATGAAGTGTGCCATCTTGCTGAATCGGTCAACTATGGTGAGAATGACGGTCTTGCCCCTTGAAGGGGGCAGCCCCGTGACAAAGTCAAGGGCGATGTGAGACCAGGGACGTCTGGGCACAGGCAGGGGCTGCAGCAATCCGGCTGGGGGCTGGCAGGACGACTTGTGTTGGTTGCAGATGGGGCAGGCTTGGACGAATTCCCGTACATCCTTTCTCAGAGCGGGCCACCAGAACCTCTGGGCGAGCAGGTTGTAAGTGCGGGTGGAGCCAGGGTGACAAGCTAGGCGGGAGTCATGTCCCCACTGAACGACCTGGGACCTTAGGTTTTCGGGGACAAAAGGCGGTCAGCTGGGCAAGTGCTGGGACCGGGCTGGTTACGGAGAGCTTCCAGCACCTGTTCCTCAACAGCCCAGGTCAGAGCTGCTACGATGCAGGGACTTGGCAGAATCGACACAGGATCCTTGGAGGGGTTGTCATCCTTCTGGAATTGACGGGAGAGGGCGTCTGGCTTGGTGTTGCGTGATCCAGGCCGGTATGACAGAGTGAAATTAAACCTGGTGAAGAACAGGGCCCAGCGGGACTGCCTGGAGTTCAACCGTTTGGCCGTGCGGATGTACTCCAAGTTCTTATGATCGGTCCAAACGAGAAATGGAATGGTGGACCCCTCCAGCCAGTGATGCCACTCCTCCAAGGCAAGCTTCACAGCCAGCAGCTCTCGGTTCCCTATGTCGTAATTGCACTCAGAGGGGGACAACCGACGTGAGAAAAAGGCACAAGGATGGAGCTTCCTATCCTCCGCAGCCCACTGAGAAATCACAGCACCAACTCCCACATCCGAGGCGTCCACCTCCACAATGAATTGCCGGTCCACGTCAGGCATCTGGAGGATGGGAGCGGAGGTGAACCTTACCTTGAGGGTACTGAAGGCCTTGTCGGCTGCTGGGGTCCAGGTGAAGGGTTGCTTGGTGCTGGTTAGAGCAGTGAGAGGGGCAGCAACGGTACTGTAGTTCCGGATAAACTTTCTATAGAAGTTAGCAAACCCCAGAAACTGTTGCAGCTTCTTTCTGTTCTCCGGAACTGGCCATGACGTGACTGCTGATACTTTGGCAGGATCCATTTGGATACTTCCCTCTGCCACTATGTACCCCAGGAAGGCCACTGTCTTGACGTGAAACTCACATTTCTCTGCCTTGGCGTAGAGGGAATTCTCCAGAAGACGATGAAGGACTTGCTGGACATGGCGGGTGTGTTCAGACAGGTTTCTGGAGTAGATTAAGATGTCATCCAGGTAAACGAAGACAAACTTGTTTAACATGTCCCACAGTACATCATTCACTAGAGCCTGGAACACAGCAGGAGCATTGGTGAGGCCAAAAGGCATAACCAGATACTCGTAGTGGCCTGTTGGTGTATTGAATGCGGTCTTCCATTCATCTCCCTCCCGGATCCGCACCAGGTGGTAAGCGTTTCTGAGATCCAACTTGGTAAAAACAGTGGCTCCCTGGAGCAACTCAAAAGCAGAGGTGAGCAGAGGGAGAGGGTAACGGTTTTCACTGTGATGTCGTTGAGTCCCCTGTAGTCGATGCAGGGGGCGAAGAGATCCGTCCCTCTTCCCCACAAAGAAGAAGCCAGCACCAGCCGGAGATGAAGATGAACGGATCAATCCTGTGGACAGAGAGTCATTGATGTAGTCCTCCATGGACCTTCTTTCAGGAGCAGACAACGAATAAAGACGGCCCCTAGGAGGGGCTGTTCCAGGGAGGAGGTCGATGGCACAGTCGTACGGTCGGTGAGGGGGCAGAGATGTGGCTCTTGCTTTGTTAAACACTTCTCTGAGACCATGGTAGCATTCTGGGACATGGGAGAGGTCAGGGGCGGAGTTAGTAGGTACTGGCCGAGGGGGTAGTGCGGCAGCAAGCAGGCAGGTTCGGTGGCAGTCCTCTCCCCACTCCCTGATCACCCCGGTCACCCAGTCGAGCTGAGGGTTGTGCCGGCGGAGCCATGGGTAACCCAGGATGAGGGGTTGGCCTGGAGAGGGGAGCAGGTGAAAATGGATAGTTTCTTGATGGTTTCCGGACAGACCCATCAAGACCGGGGCCGTGACATGAGTGACCGATCCGAGTAAGTGTCCGTCCAGTGCCCGGGCAGGAATAGGAGGTGTCAAACGGAGGTTCTCCAGTCCCAGTTGGCGTGCCAGCTTGATGTCCATTATGTTGGCTTCGGCGCCCAGAATCCACCAGAGCAGCCAGGGTGTGAGTAGAGTCAGAGAGGCGGAGGTGAACTTGCAGCAAGGGTTTGCGGTCGGAGGACTGGATGGTCATTGAGCTCAACCGGACTCCCCCTATGCCCGGTGAGCTTCGGCTTTTAAAGGGCAGGTTACCACACGATGTCCATCACCTCCACAATAGAGGCAGAGGTTTGAGGTGAAGCGGCGCTGGCGCTCTGCAGGAGTGAGAGAGGCTCGCCCAATCTCCATAGGCTCAGACTGATCAAGCTGACTTGGGTGAGTGGCAGTAGCTGACAGGAGCCCAGTCGGATCTCTCCGAATGCCGGTAGTTGGTGGACCTTGGCGCCCCCCTCTCACGACGACGGGTCTGTATCCTTCTGTCGATCCGGACAGTCAGTGCGATGGCTTCATCAAGAGTGGAAGGCAGTTCATGGGAGACCAACTCGTCCTTGATATAGTCAGCCAAGCTATGGAAGAACGCGTCCACCAACGATGGTGTGTTCCAAGAACTTCGTCTTGCCAGGGTTCGGAAGTCGATGGAATGGTCTGCGACTGTACGTCTGCCTTGTCGAATACTGAACAGTTCACGAGACGCCTCTGCGGTTGGTGAATCCAGGTCAAACACCTTCAGCATCTCCTCAGCAAACAGGTCGAAGGTTGCACATGCGGGGGTTTGACGTTCGAACTCTGCTGTTCCCCAGAGTCGAGCTCGGCCCGTCAGGTGAGTGATGGCATACCCGACCCTAGCCCCCTCCGTGGCGAAGGTCCTTGGCTGCAAGGAGAACTGAAGTCGGCAGCTAGTCAGGAATGGCCGGACCTGGGTAGAATCGCCGTTGAACCGCTCGGGGGTTTCCAATCTTGGGTTCCGGGCAGCGGCTGAAATGACCGGGGCAGGTAACTCGGAGGCAGGGCTGGTGGGCAGACTGGCTGGGGTAAGGTTGGTGAGGAGTTGGATGATCCTGGCGAGTTGTTGTTGCTGCTGCTGGGACTGCTGCTGGTGCTGCTGGAACTGCTGATGCTGTTGGTAGCCGACCTGAAGCAGAGAGGTGATGTCGCCGCTCATGCGGCCTAGCTCTCTCTCAGTGTGTTCCAGGCGTAGCATGGCGGTGGGTTGCTCAGGTTCTTCGGTTTCCATGTCGGGGGAAGTGTGCGCTGAGTCCATGATGGTCAGATCGTACTGTCACGGTTCAGACAGACGACAAGAGGACCACAATTGCGTCACACCAGAAAGTTTATTTAAACTTAAGGGAAAAGGGAAGTAGGGGAGTGAGTGAAGGCTCCAGGGGTTATCCCCGTCCAATGTGCTGGGTCTGTGCCTCCCCCAGTGGCAGCGATGCATCCGATGACGCCGGTGGTTGGTGGTCCAGAAGTCCTGGGGGAGGAAACACAGACACAACGGGGCGGATGAAAACAGGCAGAAGTACAGTTCAAGGGAAATCCAAATACGTTGTAGCAAGGCAGAAGGCTGGTCAGAGTTACCGGGGTCGAAGAGTAGTCAGGAGTCGTAATGGCAGAAAGCAGGTCTGGTTTTCCTGGGGCAGAAGAGTATCCAAGAATCAGGCAGGTCCGGGGGTCACAAAACCAGGGTGAGCCAGAAGCGCGAGCACACAGGTTCGGGTGTGAGCTTTGCAGACGATCTGACAAAGGAGAGCTGAAAGACGGGACTTTAAATACTGGGAGAGGTTAGTGGGTAATGCAGCGCAGCTGGCAGAGTAATTAGAGCCGAGCAGAGCAGGGACAGGTGGAGCTCGTTAGGCTGAGTAGAGAGAGAGAGATGAGCAGAGTGGAAGATAGTGGAAACACATTAAGGTGGTAACCCGGTGGAGTGAGAGGGCTCATGACAGTTTACCAATTGTTTTCTTGGTGACTATGGTCCCAACTGCCTTGAGATCATTGACAAGATCCTCCCGTGTAGTTCTGGGCTGATTCCTCACCGTTCTCATGATCATTGCAACTCCACGAGGTGAGATCTTGCATGGAGCCCCAGGCCAAGGGAGATTGACAGTTCTTTTGTTCCATTTGCGAATAATCTCACCAACTGTTGTCACCTTCTCACCAAGCTGCTAGGCGATGGTCTTGTAGCCCATTCCAGCCTTATGTAGGTCTACAATCTTGTCCCTGACATCCTTGGAGAGCTCTTTGGTCTTGGCCATGGTGGAGAGTTTGGAATCTGATTGATTGATTGCTTCTGTGGACAGGTGTCTTTTATACAGGTAACAAGCTGAGATTAGGAGCACTCCCTTTAAGAGTGTGCTGCTAATCTCAGCTCGTTAGCTGTTGTGATGCCACGAGAGGCTACCGCTTCCAGCGGGGTTGCCCAAGTAGTGCAAGGAGTCCAGGTTCAACCAAAACAAGGATTTTTATTAAAGGTCTTCGGCAACTAACGAAATTATAACACAATTCTCTTCTTCTCCGAGCCCACCTTCCAGACCGTCTCTTCCCTTCCCAAACAACTCCAGCTTATCAGCCCCTGATTGGTTTCAGCTGCGTGGGAAGATTGGCCACAGAGGGTTGGAGTTCCCGACCATACCAGCAGATGGAGCCATAGCTGTCTGGGTTTGCAGCCACCTCAGGGGGATGTAACGTCCCTCCAGGACACAGCCTCTCGTGACATCACACATCCCCCTCCTCGGGACCGACGTCCTCGTCGGGGTAAAGGCAGTGAAGAAGGCATCACGCCGGGAGGGCGTCCGCATTTCCGTGGTGCTTGCCAGCCCTGTGGACAACCGAAAAGTTAAACGGTTGCAAGCTCAAAAACCATCTGGTTACTCTACTGTTTGATTCCTTGTTCTTGGCCATCCACTGCAGAGGGGCGTGATCAGATACCACCATGAAACGTCGGCCCAGGAGATAGAACCGAAGGGACTCCAGGGCCCAGACTACAGCCAGACATTCCTTCTCCACCGTTGAATAGTTCTTCTCTCTTGGAAGTAACTTCCTGCTTAGGTAGAGAATGGGATGTTCTTCCCCGTCATGTGCCTGGGTGAGGACAGCACCCAGACCCACCTCCGAAGCATCCGCTTGGACCATGAATTCCTTCTTGAAGTCTGGTGCCACCAGGATCGGACTGGAGCAGAGTGCTCGCTTCAGGTTGCGGAAAGCCGCCTCCGCCGCAGGGTTCCACTTCACCATTCGTGAGTGGCGTTTGGTCGTCAGCTCCGTCAATGGTGCCGCTATGGTAGCAAAATCTGCAATAAAGCGTCTATAGTAGCCAGCGAGGCCCAAAAATGACCTTACTTGCTTCTTGTTGATGGGCTGCGGCCAGTCCTGTATGGCCCGCAGTTTGGCTTCCTGTGGTTTGACCAACCCCCGCCCAATGGTGTACCCCAGGTAGTTTGTCTCACTGAAGGCCACCTTGCACTTCTTCGGGTTTGCCGTGAGCCCTGCTTCCCTGAGCGAATCCAGCACCGCTTGTACCCGGGGTAGGTGGCTGGCCCAATCCTGACTTTGTATAACCACATCATCCAAATAAGCCGCTGCGTACCTCTTGTGGGGGCGCAAGGACTCGATCCATCAGGCGTTGGAACGTGGCAGGTGCCCCGTGGAGACCAAACGGAAGTCGGGTATACTGGTAGAGCCCCCTCCGGGGGTGGCAAAGGCTGTCTTCTCCTTAGACGCCGGGGTCAAGGGCACCTGCCAGTAGCCTTTTGTGAGATCAAGAGTGGTTATGAAACGAGCATGCCCCCAAGGAGTCTATTAAATCATCGACACGAGGCATTGGGTATGCATCAAATTCAGACACTTCATTCAACTTTCGATAGTCATTACAAAATCGTACTGAACCGTCTGGCTTGGGAACTAGTACTATGGGACTTGCCCAGGCACTATGGGACTCTTCGATTACTCCCAACTCCCGCATCTTCCTTACCTCCTTCTGTATAACCACTTTACGAGCCTCTGGCACGCGGTACGGGCGCTGGTTTACCGTTCGGCCAGGCATGGTGCGGATCTCATGTTGGACCACCTCTGTGTGACCGGGAAGGGAGGAGAAGACATCCTGGTTCTGCTCCACGAGTTCCAGGGCCATCTGTCGTTGATGTGGGGACAGATTTGGACCCAGCTGAACCTCTTCTCGCGCCGGTTCCTGGGTCTCTGTGGGGGGTAGAGAGCTAAACAGCGCCTCTCTGGCGTGCCACTTCTTTAAAAGGTTAACATGATAAATCTGCTCAGTTTTCCTCTTATCTGGTTGCCTCACCTTGTAGTTTACTTCTCCCATGCGTTCAATGACCTCATATGGTCCTTGCCAGGTTGCCAGGAATTTGCACTCAACGGTTGGCACCAGGACCAGCACTCTGTCCCCCGGCTTAAACTCCCTGGGCTGAGCAGATCTGTTGTAGGAGGCTTGCTGTTGCCGCTGACTGGCCTCCATGTGTTCCCGCATCATGGGATAGATGGCCTTCATTCTCTCCCTCATAGCCCCTACATGGTCGATCAGTGTCCGCTGTTGGCATGGCTGCTCCTCCCAGGCCTCCTTGGCGATGTCGAGCAGTCCTCTGGGTCTGTAGGAAAGCAAGAGCTCAAAGGGTGAAAAACCAGTAGAAGACTGAGGTACCTCTCTCACCGCAAACAATATGTATGGTAACAGCTGATCCCAGTTGCGCCCATCTTCCCCTACCGCTTTCCGCAGCATGGATTTTAGTGTTTTGTTAAAACGTTCGACTAGGCCATCTGTCTGGGGGTGGTAGACCGAGGTTCTCAGCTGTTTGATTTTCAGTAAAGCACAGAGTTCTTTCATCACCCTGGACATGAATGGAGTCCCTTGGTCCGTCAATATCTCTTTTGGGATTCCCAGACTAGTTGAGAGACGGAACAGCTCCTTGGCGATTTGTCTGGATGTAGCCTTCCTCAGCGGAATGGCCTCCGGGTACCGGGACGCATAGTCCAGAATGACCAGAATGTATTGATGTCCCCTGGCACTTTTCGGTAAGGGCCCGACTATGTCTAATCCAATCCTCTCAAAAGGAGTTTCGATAATGGGCAAGGGAATGAGCGGGTTTCTATATGTGGGCTTTGGCGCAACCTGCTGACACTCAGGGCAACTACGGCAGTAGTTCTCTATCTCTTTGTGTACTCCTGGCCAAAAGAAACGTTGCATGATTCTTTCCTTAGTCTTCTCTACCCCCAAGTGGGCCCCCTAGCGGGTGTGTGTGGGCTAGGTTGAGTACTGTGGCCCGATAGGGCTGTGGCACGAGGAGCTGTTCATGCACTTCCTCATTTTTCTTGACTATCTGATATACTAACCCCCGGTTTACTGCGAAATGGGGGTAAGTAGGGGTTGTCTTATCACCTAACACTACACCTTCTAATACCTGCACATTTCTTAAGGCATTTGCAAGAGTAGGATCTTGTAATTGAGCCGTACCATACTGGCCTGTGAGAGGGGGAAGCTCTTGGGTGCCTGGGACGTCTTCTTCACTGGAGAACGGAGCACTTTCCTGGGCTGCGTTCTCTTCTCCCGTATCCGGACCAGTCTCGGTGTCGGTCTGGGCACCTGCCATCCCTATCAGAGCCCGGGCGGGAGTGAGTAACTCGGAGGATTGCACCGGAGCCTTCCCAGGATGAGTCTTGCCTCTCCGTTTCCGAGGTCCTCGGGTTATCCTCTCCTGAGACTCTCTCCAGAGTGGGTAAAAGGCTGGGCAGTCTCGTCCAATTAGGACAGGGACGGGGAGGGAATCAACGACCCCCGCCGTCGTGTGTATGGTTCCCCGTGTGCTGGTCATTGTAAGTTCAGTAATGGGGTATTCTCTGGTGTCCCCATGGACACAGGAAACTGGGAGGACTTTCCCCGGGGTCAGACACGTTGGGCCCACCAAATCCTTACGCACCAGGGTGGCCCGGCTACCAGAATCCAGTAAGGCCTCCACATCATGGTGATTCACAGTTACCGGGCAGGTGGGGGGTCGATCTGGGCCGCCATCTACGACTCCCAAGAGCGAGGCAACCCGGTGTGTGGGTGCTGAGCTGGAGGACTCCGCAGTGGGCATAGGTTCATCGGCTGGTTTCCCACACTGCCAGGAGATATGTCCCATCTCCCCACACCGGTAACACTGTCGAGTTTCCCCCTCCTGGTGTACTCTTCTTGGACCCGCCTGGTTTCTGGCTCCCCCTGGAGCCGGGATAAGTCCTGACGTGGCTGGGTTCGAGACCTTGGGGTCCTTTGGGCGGGTTCTTTTCATTTGTGGTGGGGCCGCACTCCTGGGGTCTTTTCGGGAAGCATTCAGCATCTCCGCTGTGGCCTGGTACTTTTCCACAGCTTCCACGGTCAGATCAGCCGTGGTCAAGGCCTGTTGACTGATGAACCGTTTTGCCTCATAAGGCAGGGCGCGTAGGTAACGATCCACCACAACGGCCTCCACCACCGCCGCTGCTGTATTCCTCTGCGGATCCAGCCATTTCCTTGCGATTCGGACAAGTTCATGCATCTGCGCCCGAGGAGGTTGGTCTGGTTGGAAGGTCCAACTGTGAAAGCGCTGGGCCATACCAAATTTTGTGAGTCCATATCTGCTGAGGATCTCAGACTTCAGGGCATCATAGTCAGTAACCTGGTCAGGGCCCAGGTCCCGGACAGCATTCAGCGCTTCCCCGGTTAGGAAGGGGGCTAACAGACCAACCCACTGTTGCTTGGGCCAGGCTTCCCTAGTGGCCGTGGCCTCAAATGCATGCAGGTATGCCTCAATGTCATCGGTAGCTCCCATCTTAGATATAAAGCCACTTGCCTTTATTGGGCGGGTATTTTGGACCACCCTCTGTCTCTCCAACTGCAATTCCTCTGCCTTCAGAAGGTTGGCTTTCTTTTGCTCCTCCAAGAGAGCCACGTTTGCTTGCATCTGGGCTTGCTGGCCAGCAACAAGGGCTTTCAATATGTCCTCCATTTCAGTCGGCGGGGAGCCTACGGCCAACTTGGAAAACTGGGTGATCAAACCTTCGGTATCCTCCTCTGACATGCACTATTAACGCTTGAGCGTGCCTGTATTCTCCACCATCTGTGATGCCACGAGAGGCTACCGCTTCCAGCGGGGTTGCCCAAGTAGTGCAAGGAGTCCAGGTTCAACCAAAACAAGGATTTTTATTAAAGGTCTTCGGCAACTAACGAAATTATAACACAATTCTCTTCTTCTCCGAGCCCACCTTCCAGACCGTCTCTTCCCTTCCCAAACAACTCCAGCTTATCAGCCCCTGATTGGTTTCAGCTGCGTGGGAAGATTGGCCACAGAGGGTTGGAGTTCCCGACCATACCAGCAGATGGAGCCATAGCTGTCTGGGTTTGCAGCCACCTCAGGGGGATGTAACGTCCCTCCAGGACACAGCCTCTCGTGACATCACACTGTATAAAAGACACCTGGGATCCAGAAATCTTTCTGATTGAGAGTGGGTCAAATACTTATTTCCTCATTAAAATGCAAATCAATTTATAACATTTTTGACATGCGTTTTTCAGAATTTTTTTGTTGTTATTCTGTCTCTCACTGTTCAAATAAACCTACCATTAAAATTATAGACTGATCATTTCTTTGTCGGTGGGCAAACGTACAAAATCAGCAGAAGAACCAAAACTATTTTTTTTCGTCACTGTACATTTATAAAAAATCATGTTTTCTCTGAGAGAAAAACATATATTTAATCAATTTTGAATTCAGGCTGTAACACAACAAAATGTGGAATAAGTCAAGGGGTATGGATACTTTCTGAAGGCACTGTATACATTCATGCTACACACACATCACAACTGCTGCTACTAGACTCTTATTATACTGCTCAGTTTATACACTGCACCCCATCCCCCCTTCCACAAAACACGTGTAAATATTGGACTATAAATTGTGCCTTCCTGTATTATACTGATGCTTACATGTTTATTCTATTCTACTGAGCCATTTACTTTATGTTCCTATTCTTATCTTTTATTGTTTCTTGTTGTTGTTGCATTGTCGATAAAGGAACCTGCAAGTAAGCATTTCGTTGGACGATATATACCAATGCGTATCCCGTCCATATGACTAATAAAACTTGAAACTTGAATAATCTATGTAATTCCCCTAAAACAAGCTATTAAATACGTGTAATTACAGTATGCAGAACCCATCGATTCCAAACTCACTTCCGTCTATGCACTCGGAAGGCAGAATTGGAATGTGGTAAGTGCTTTATAACTACCTGTACATGCCTGATACAAGTGAATGACACAAATTACCCCTTTATCGTATATAATAATGTCTTATGTAAAATATTTCCATGTTTACTGCGTAGCAGCTAGTAGCTGCTCCGACCAAATCTCAGCAGCCTTAGCAGCTAGTACAGTGGGGAAAACAAGTATTTAGTCAGCCACCAATTGTGCAAGTTCTCCCACTTAAAAAGATAAGAGAGGCCTGTAATTTTCATCATAGGTACACGTCAACTATGACAGACAAAATTAGATTTTTTTTCTCCAGAAAATCACATTGTAGGATTTTTAATGAATTTATTTGCAAATTATGGTGGAAAATAAGTATTTGGTCAATAACAAACATTTCTCAATGCGTTGTTATATACCCTTTGTTGGCAATGACACAGGTCAAACGTTTTCACACACTGTTGCTGGTATTTTGGCCCATTTCTCCATGCAGATCTCCTCTAGAGCAGTGATGTTTTGGGGCTGTCGCTGGGCAACACATACTTTCAACTCCCTCCAAAGATTTTCTATGGGGTTGAGATCTGGAGAATGGCTAGGCCACTCCAGGACCTTGAAATGCTTCTTACGAAGCCACTCCTTCGTTGCCTGGGCGGTGTGTTTGGGATCATTGTCATGCTGAAAGACCCAGCCACGTTTCATCTTCAATGCCCTTGCTGATGGAAGGAGGTTTTCACTAAAAATCTCACGATACATGGCCCCATTCATTCTTTCTTTTACACGGATCAGTCGTCCTGGTCCCTTTGCAGAAAAACAGCCCCAAAGCATGATGTTTCCACCCCCATGCTTCACAGTAGGTATGGTGTTCTTTGGATGCAACTCAGCATTCTTTGTCCTCCAAACACGACGAGTTGAGTTTTTACCAAAAAGTTATATTTTGGTTTCATCTGACCATATGACATTCTCCCAATCCTCTTCTGAATCATCCAAATGCACTCTAGCAAACTTCAGACAGGCCTGGACATGTACTGGCTTAAGCAGGGGGACACGTCTGGCACTGCAGGATTTGAGTCCCTGGCGGCGTAGTGTGTTACATGATGGTAGGTTTTGTTACTTTGGTCCCAGCTCTCTGCAGGTCATTCACTAGGTCCCCCCGTGTGGTTCTGGGATTTTTGCTCACCGTTCTTGTGATCATTTTGACCCCACGGGGTGAGATCTTGCGTGGAGCCCCAGATCGAGGGAGATTATCAGTGGTCTTGTATGTCTTCCATTTCCTAATAATTGCTCCCACAGTTGATTTCTTCAAACCAAGCTGCTTACCTATTGCAGATTCAGTCTTCCCAGCCTGGTGCAGGTCTACAATTTTGTTTCTGGTGTCCTTTGACAGCTCTTTGGTCTTGGCCATAGTGGAGTTTGGAGTGTGACTGTTTGAGGTTGTGGACAGGTGTCTTTTATACTGATAACAAGTTCAAACAGGTGCCATTAATACAGGTAACGAGTGGAGGACAGAGGAGCCTCTTAAAGAAGAAGTTACAGGTCTGTGAGAGCCAGAAATCTTGCTTGTTTGTAGGTGACCAAATACTTATTTTCCACCATAATATGCAAATAAATTCATTAAAAATCCTACAATGTGATTTTCTGGAGAAAAAAAAATCTCAATTTGTCTGTCATAGTTGACGTGTACCTATGATGAAAATTACAGGCCTCTCTCATCTTTTTAAGTGGGAGAACTTGCACAATTGGTGGCTGACTAAATACTTTTTTTCCCCACTGTAGCTGCTCCGACCAAATCTCAGCAGCCTTAGCAGCTAGTAGCTGCTCCGACCAAATCTCAGCAGCCTTAGCAACTAGTAGCTGCTCCGACCAAATCTCAGCAGCCTCAGCAGCTAGTAGCTGCTCCGACCAAATCTCAGCAGCCTATACAGTCAGAGATGGAGGTAGAGAAAGAGATAGAAGTAGAAGCATGCCAGCCTTAACTGATCAAACAGGTATTTTCTGGACCATGAGTGCACAAACTGTGCAAAACAGATAGACGCAATAAACATACTGGACAGAACACAGAACACTAATTAAAAGATTCCCTTTGTCCAATCAATGTCCAATCTCCTCTGCGGATCAGAGGAGAAGACAGCCCATCAATAGACAATGTTATTCTGTGTGCTCGACATTGAGGAGTTATGGGGCTGGAATTAGTGCAGCCAGAGATGGCCTTATCGCCCTTTAAATTAGCCACAAATGACAGGAAATGGAATCGTAGATTAGAGAAAGTGGCCCATTAAAGACACGAATGAGATGGATCTTCCATGGGCCGGAGCTGTCACTCTTAATTGACAAATCAGGTTTAGGGTTACTAACCCTAACCTCGACTAACCGGTGCCCCCTGCACATTCACTCTGTACCGGTACCCCTTGTATATAGCCTCCCTACTGCTATTTTATTTTACTGTTGCTTTGATTTGATTTGATCAGGGGTAGAGGGATCAATTCTCTGGGGCTGGAAAATACTGGAAGGCCACTGAAGCTATCCCCATGCAGCTCATATGTGGAACTTTTGGTAGAGAGCATTGCATCAATATATTTAATAATAAACCTGTAATTTTAACATGCGTACCTTCTATTTACTCATATTGTTCTCTCACATAATTTAAAGCACTGCAGTTGCCTCTGTGTTCCATTTGGATTCAATGTCTGCTGTGTTGGTACGTGTTCTTTGTGCCCTCTCACTACCCACAATACCATTATCTGCACTTAGAGACTTCTTGATTGGCCACTGTGGTCTCATTCCCAACTTGATTGGCCACTGTGGTCTCATTCCCAACTTGATTGGCCACTGTGGTCTCATTCCCAACTTGATTGGCCACTGTGGTCTCATTCCCAACTTGATTGGCCACTGTGGTCTCATTCCCAAACAAAAGGCCCCAAGATAAGGCTGTCCAAACAACTCCTGCTAACATTGATACACACTACTTAACCATAACCCCCTCTCTCTACTTCAACTTCAGCTTGAGCACAGTCAAAAGGGATTGAAGGGTCAAACAGAAAGAGTGAGAACTAGAAAGAGAGAAAGTAAGTGAGAAATAGAGATGTTTATAAGTATGTGCATCACTAGAAATCAGACACAAAACCTGGTTGAGAATCAACTACAAGATTGAGTCAACATCAGCGGTTCAAAAATGTTGACCGATAGACGGCAGGGAAGAAAGAGAAGAGAGGAAATGGGTTGGAGTTAATGAGGTCACAGACCCTGAGACAGCCTTTATCTGGAGGCAGGGCAGAGAAATACTTTTTTTATTATAGAGCAGATTAAATCTAATGGCTGACAACTTGTAAGGAGTGGAGAGGTGGCCTATGTCGGACAGCTCTGCCCTCATCGTCGCCAGAGAGAGAGAAAGAACAGGAGGAACAAAAAAGAAGATAAAAAAAGAAGTGATTGAAATATGTTCCATTTCAGCAGGTCCACATGTTTCAAAAAATTATTTTTCTTCAGAGGTAACTATCGTCCTCTCTTTCTCTCTCTCTCTTTCTCTCTCTCTCTCTCTCTCTCTCTCTCTCTCTCTCTCTCTCTCTCTCTCTCTCTCTCTCTCTCTCTCTCTCTCTCTCTCTCTCTCTCTCTCTCTCTCTCTCTCTCTGTGCCCACTCACTCCTTCTCTCTCTCCCCATCTTTTCCTCCTTAGAGCTCAATAATACAAATCCAGGAGACAGAAAGATAAAAGCGCTACAAACATCCCTACTTACCAGGTTGGGAGGTTCTCCTCAGTGAAAGGAAAGTCATCCATGAACTGTTCAACCCACAATACCCCAAGCACACCACTGGCCTACTAAAACACTGTCATTATACGCTCAAGAAAACCAATTGATAAAGTCGCCTAGAAATTGAACTTCAGAGCCATTTGCAATTTTTACATTAATGCTTTTTTTTCTCTTTTGTCTGTACAAATAAACAACATAGAGGAAAAACACTATTTAGGAGAGAGAGAGAGAAAGAGAGATGAGAGAGAGAGAGCGAGACAGCAAGGAAAGAGAGAGAGAGAGAGAGAGAGAGAGAGAGAGAGAGAGAGAGAGAGAGAGCGAGAGAGAGAGAGAGAGCGAGTGAGAGAGAGAGAGAAGCTCCTTATGGGAAATCAGGAGACACTTTTTGCTGACTTTTATAAAAATGGGAACATAAGCAACCTTATATTTCACACAGACCATCCCCTGGCATGGCACAGTGCTATACTAGCACACTACCCCTCTGTTAAGAGGGGGGGTGTTAGCGATGGGTGGAAACTCAGGATACTAGACAACGAGGACTCTGAGTCGTCTAATATAAATCTCTGTAAATCTGGAACAGTTTTGGTACAAGGCAATACCAAACAGTTCCAGCTGGACTTTCACCTAATCGAAGAAATAGCTCAGCAGGAGAAGCTCTCCCTTGAGAAAGATACCCCCACCCCGAGCGGGTCAGACCAGACCTCTTCATTAAATAACCCCACAGAGCAACCCCAAGCGGAAAGTCAACTTCCCAGCACAGAGTACTACTCCCTCATTGAAATGAAGGATGAATTCACCCAGCTGGAGGTAAGGCAGGTGGAGCTGGAACAGCAGGTGAACACACTCCAGTCAGCACAGACCCAGACAACAGTCCAGCACAACAACACCCCCTTAACTAGACCTGGAGAGCTGGAGGTAGAGAGAGACATACAGTATCTGCACTCTGGACTGTGGTGAGACAACATCAACAGGAGAAAGAGCAGGAGCAGGAGAAGAACAGAGCACTAGAGGAGAGGATAAGAGTGCTGGAGGAGAAGGTGAAAATGATGTTGGGTGACAGAGAACAACCCATTAGAGGGCCGGCCACCCCCGCAGAGAAGCCAGCAGAACAGCCCACCTCAGATCCTGGACAAAGTCTCGACACCGCAGCAGAACAGTACACACTAGACCCTGACGATAGCCTCGACATCACAGCCAGACAAACAAATGAAGAACCCCAAGCCCTGGGGATCCCAACCCCTCTCAGCACCCCCCCCCCTGTCAGCCACCCTGATAGCCCTCCTGATGATCCCCCCCACACCCACTGAGGACATACACAAGCCACAGATTGTACTCCCTATGGACTCAAATGGGAAATACATACAAGAAAATAAACTTTTTCCCAAACACACAGTGTCTAAACTCTGGTGTCCAAACACCCAGCACGCCCTAGACCTTCTGTCTGAGGACCAACTAGGATCACCCAGCCACATAATAATACACAAAGGCACAAACGACCTGAGAACACAGCAGGAAAGGGTGGCCACAGCACTCAACGGAGTGATAGAAAAAGCTTCTTCTACTTTCCCCAACGCACAAGTGGTTATATCAACCCTGCTACCACGAAAAGACTTCCACCCTCCTACCTAACCCCATTTTTGGTATTTTTGGTATAATTTGGTATAGAGCAGACCTAACTCACTCTATTGAATTAGTAAAAACAGGAACATTTTACATTTGGCTAGAAATTCAAAAGGAAATTATCTTAACAGAGAAAAATGTCCTCCTGTGTGCTACCTATATCCCCCCACTAGAATCCCCATACTTTAATGAAGACAGTTCTCCATCCTGGAGGGGGAAATCAATCATTTCCAGACCCAGGGACATGTACTAGTCTGTGGCGACCTAAATGCCAGAACTGGACAAGAACCTGACACCCTCAGCACACAGGGGGACAAACACCTACCTGGAGGTGACAGCATTCCCTCCCCCATATGCCCCCCTAGGCACAACTACGACAACATAACCAACAAAAACGGGTCACAACTCCTGCAGCTCTGTCGCACACTGGGTATGTACATAGTCAATGGTAGGCTTCGAGGGGACTCGTATGGTAGGTATACCTATAGCTCATCTCTTGGCAGTAGTACTGTAGACTACTTTATCACTGACCTCAACCCAGAGTCTCTCAGAGCGTTCACAGTCAGCCCACTGACACCCCTATCAGACCACAGCAAAATCACAGTCTACTTGAACAGAGCAATACTCAATCATGAGGCATCAAAGCCAAAGGAACTGAAAATATTAAGAAATGCTATAGAGGGAAGGAAAGTTGTGTCGAAACCTACCAAAAAACAATTAGGCAACAACAAATGAAATCCCTTTTAGACAACTTCCTGGACAAAACGTTCCACTGTAATAGTGAAGGTGTAAACTTGGCAGTAGAAAACCTAAACAGAATATTTGACCTCTCAGCTTCCCTATCAAATCTAAAAATCTCTAATAGAAAACCGAAGAAAAGTAACAACAGTGACAAATGGTTTGATGAACAATGCAAAAACCTAAGAAAGAAATTGAGAAACCTATCCAACCAAAAACATAGAGACCTAGAAAACCTGAGCCTACGTCTTCACTATGGTGAATTACTAAAACAATACAGAAATACACTACGAAAAAAGAAGGAACAGCATGTCAGAAACAAGCTCAATGTAACTGAAGAATCCATAGACTCTAACCACTTCTGGGAAAATTGGAAAACAAACATGAATGAACTACAGGACAAAATACAAACCCTCCAACCCAAAAAGGCCTGTGGTGTTGATGGTATCCTCAATGAAATGATAAAATATACATACCACAAATTCCAATTGGCTATACTTAAACTCTTTAACATCATCCGTAGTTCTGGCATCTTCCCCAATATTTGGAACCAAGGACTGATCACCCCAATCCACAAAAGTGGAGACAAATTTGAACCCAATAACTACCGTGGGATACACGTCAACAGCAACCTTGGGAAAATCCTCTGCATTAGTGTAAACAATGTACTGAGCAAATGTCAAATTGGCTTTTTACCAAATTACCGTACGACAGACACGTATTCACCCTGCATACCCTAATTGACAAACAAACAGACCAAAACAAAGGTCAAGTCTTCTCATGCTTTGTTGATTTCAAAAAAGCTTTTGACTCAATTTGGCATGAGGGTCTGCTATACAAATTGATGGAAAGTGGAGTTGGGGGAAAAACATACAATATTATAAAATCCATGTACACAAACAACAAGTGTGCGGTCAAAATTGTTAAAAAACACACACATTTCTTTCCACAGGGCCGTGGGCTGAGACAGGGATGCAGTTTAAGCACCACCCTCTTCAACATATATAACAACGAATTGGCGAGGGCACTAGAAAAGTCTGCAGCACCCAGCCTCACCCTACTAGAATCTGAAGTCAAATATCTACTATATGCTGATGATCTGGTGCTTCTGTCACCAACCAAGGAGGGCCTACAGCAGCACCTAGATCATCTGCACAGATTCTGTCAGTCATGGGCCCTGACAGTAAATCTCAGTAAGACAAAAATAATGGTGTTCCAAAAAATGTCCAGTTGCCAGGACCACAAATACAAATTCCATCTAGACACCGTTGCCATAGAGCATACAAAAAACTATACATACCTCAGCCTAAACATCAGTGGCACAGGTAACTTCCACAAAGCTGTGAACGATCTGAGAGACAAGGCAAGAAGGGCCTTCTATGCCATCAAAAGGAACATAAAATTTGACATACCAATTAGGATCTGGCTAAAAATACTTGAATCAGTTATAGAACCCATTGCCCTTTATGGTTGTGAGGTCTGGGGTCCGCTCACCAACCAAGAATTCACAAAATGGTACAAACACCAAATTGAGACTCTGCATGCAGAATTCTGAAAAAATATCCTCTGTGTACAACATAAAACACCAAATAATGCATGCAGAGCAGAATTAGGCCGATACCCGCTAATTATCAAAATCCAGAAAAGAGCCGTTAAATTCTATAACCACTTAAAAGCAAGCGATTCCCAAACCTTCCATAACAAAGCCATCACCTACAAAGAGAAGAACTTGGAGAAGAGTCCCCTAAATAAGCTGGTCCTGGGGCTCTGTTCACAAACACAAACAGACCCCACAGAGCCCCAGGACAACAACAACAACACAATTAGACCCAACCAAATCATGAGAAAACAAAAAGAGAATTACTTGACACATTGGAAAGAATTAACAAAAAAACAGAGCAAACTAGAATGCTGTTGGACTCTAAACAGAGAGTACACAGTTGGCTCTCAAGAGAAGACAGGCTATGTGCACACTGCCCACAAAATGAGGTGGAAACTGAGCTGCACTTCCTAACCTCCTGCCAAATGTATGACCATATTAGAGACACATATTTCCCTCAGATTACAGAGATCCACAAAGAATTTGAAAATAAACCCAATTTTGATAAACTCCCTTATCTACTGGGTGAAAAACCACAGTGTGCTATCACAGCAGCAATATTTGTGACCTGTTGCCACAAGAAAAGGGCAACCAGTGAAGAACAAACACCATTGTAAATACAACCCATATTTATGTTTATTTATTTTCCCATTTGTACTTTAACTATTTGCACATTGTTACAACACTGTATATAGACATAATATGACATTTGAAATGTCTTTCTTCTTTTGGAACTTCTGAGTGTAATGTTTACTGTTAATATTTATTGTTTATTTCACTTTTGTTTACTATCTACTTCACTTGCTTTGGCAATGTTAACACACGTTTCCCATGCTAATAAAGTCCTTAAATTGAATTGAATTGAATTGAGAGACAGCAAGAGAGAGAGACAGCAAGGAAAGAGAGCGAGAAAGACATCAAGAGAGAGAGACAGGAAGGAAAGCGAGAGAGAGACAGACAGCAAGGAAAGAGAGAGAGAGACAGACAGCAAGGAAAGAGAGAGAGACAGCAAGAGAGAGAGACAGCAAGAGAGAGAGACAGCAAGAGACAGAGAGAGAGACAGCAAGGAAAGTGAGAGCGAGAGACAGCAAGGAAAGAGAGAGAGAAAGAAAGAAATAGAATGATAGACAGAGATAAATATTGTCACCGCCGCTGCATTCTGGGTTTAGGCACTGTTAAATGCATTTCCTGATGAGACATTTACATATGAATGACAATACAACAGTGTTAGAGGAACAAACCCAGGGTGGCTCATATAATGAGGTTTCCATTTATTTAAATTAAACAGGCGAAATTGGTTCAGTAGCTAATGAAACGGTTTCAGAGCAGCTGACCTTTATCAGCCTGGCTTTTCTAAAAAGCTGTTGGGTCGCGACTGGTCGGGTGTGTGTGTGTGTGTACGGTGGGTGTTTTTTTGTGAGGGTGGAAACAGGGTGCTCTGTATTCAGGCACTGATTCGATGCCAACGTCAATGACAAATAAAGCCCCGTACACCTTTTCTCCACCAATTCCACCAACAATTGCAAGCCAGTAATGGGAAAGCTCAAAGACAGCAGATTGTCCACTGCAGCTCCGCTGCAAAACTCTCTCACCCCTATTCAATCAAACTCAGGGACCGGGTTTTGGGGATACACCGAAAACTTGCTTTCTTGATGAGGTAGACTATTTCAGCATTCCTCTGGTACTTACTCTTAGAGACATGCTTAATTATATAATAACCATTTAATACATTTTTTTATTGCTCTGACGTTCCTCTAACTGGGATAAATCAATGCACACAGTAGAGCCACAGAACTTGGTAGCAAATAGTGGCAACCTGCCCACAGTAAGGTCCAAATAGAAAAACATTACAAGGCAGAAATGCACATAAAAAAAGTGCTTTCCCGAAGTCTGTGTAATAAAGACATCATGACCGACTAATGCTAAGTCGTTTCACAGATTTATAACTAGTTCAAATGCCAGTTGGCACTCTACATTTTAAGATAAACTACATAATTTAATAACCATTTAGGTGATGCATGTATTATCATTAGCAATGAATTATTAACGTTGCAATTTGAATAATTCATGGATGGCAATACAAAAAACACTTTGAGTTCTGACAGAGAGGGATAGAGGGGCTGTAGGTAGCTAGGGTAGCACTATTGAGTTCACTACGACTACAATACAATTACCAGAGCAGTCAACCAATGACTACAGTTGACAACAGGGACTTATTTTTTTAAATACGACATCGAAAAGACGTTGAGACACCTGTCTTGTCTTGAAAACCCTTTTAAACAGGAGAAGATAGAGAGGAGGTTGTTAAAACATAAACAAACATGGATGCCATCGTAAAGAATTTAGCTGCTGTTAGCTTAGCTGACACGCATGCATTTTCTAAACAACATTACGCTAGTCTCTTGTGCTCACCAGAAATGTGGTAAATTGTAAACTAGTCTAGCTGTTAGGTCGCTTTTTTTCTTCATACCCGTGTTGGAATTAAAAGTTAAAGGAGAAGGATAGGCTACAGCGACCAAGAGCCAACACGTAGGCTGATACTTAATATTCTGAAGGAAGTTCTTGTTGTTGTTTGTAGGACGAGAAAGAGCTTGCAGACTCAATTAGCCTAGCTAGCTAGTTTAACTAGCTTCTCCTGGTTTGATGTAGTCCAAGACAGGAAGTAGTGGTCAAAAGTTTTGAGAATGACACAAATATTAATTTTCACAAAGTCTGCTGCCTCAGTTTTTATGATGGCAATTTGCATATAATCCAGAATGTTATGAAGAGTGATCAGATGAATTGCAATTAATTTGCCATGAAAATGAACTTAATCCCCAAAAAATATTTCCAATGCATTTCAGCCCTGCCACAAAAGGACCAGCTGACATCATGTCAGTGATTCTCTCATTAACACATGTGAGAGTGTTGACGAGGACAAGGCTGGAGATCACTCTGTCATGCTGATTGAGTTTGAATAACAGACTGGAAGCTTTAAAAGGAGGGTGGTGCTTGAAATCATTGTTCTTCCTCTGTTAACCATGGTTACCTGCAAGGAAACACGTGCCGTCACCATTGCTTTGCACAAAAAGGGCTTCACAGGCAAGGATATTGCTGCTAGCAAGATTGCACCTAAATCAACCATTTATCAGATCATCAAGAACTTCAAGGAGAGAGGTTCAATTGTTGTGAAGAAGGCTTCAGTGCGCCCAAGAAAGTCCAGCAAGTGCCAGGACTGTCTCCTAAAGTTGATTCAGCTGCAGGATCGGGGAACCACCAGTGCAGAGCTTGCTCAGGAATGGCAGCAGGCAGGTGTGAGTGCATCTGCACGCACAGTGAGGCGAAGACTTTTGGAGGATGGCCTGGTGTCAAGAAGAGCAGCGAGGAAGCCACTTCTCTCCAGGAAGAACATCAGGGACAGACTGATATTCTGCATAAGGTACAGGGATTGGACTGCTGAGGACTGGGGTAAAGTCATTTTCTCTGATGAATCCCCTTTCCGATTGTTTGGGGCATCCGGAAAAAAGCTTCTCCGGAGAAGACAAGGTGAGCGCTACCATCAGTCCTGTGTCATGCCAACAGTAAAACATCCTGAGACCATTAATGTGTGGGGTTGCTTTTCAGTTGTTGTTTTTTTTCTCAATTTTGCCTAAGAACACAGCTATGAATAAAGAATGGTACCAACACATCCTCCAAGAACAGTTTGGTGACGAACAATGCCTTTTACAGCAATGGAGCACCTTGCCATGAGGCAAAAGTGATAACTAAGTTGCTCGGGGAACAAAACATCGACATTATGGGTCCATGGCCAGGAAACTCCCCAGACCATAATCCCATTGAGAACTTGTGGTCAATCCTCAAGAGGTGGGTGGACAAACAAAAACCCACAAATTCTGACAAACTCCAAGCATTGATTATGCAAGAATGGGCTGCCATCAGTCAGGATGTGGCCCAGAAGTTAATTGACAGCATGCCAGGGCGGATTGCAGAGGTCTTGAAAAAGAAGGGTCAACACTGCAAATATTGACTCTTTGCATAAACTTAATGTAATTGTCAATAAAAGCCTTTGACACTTATGGAATGCTTGTAATTATACTTCAGTATACCATAGAAACATCTGACAAAAATATCTAAAAACAATGAAGCAGCAAACTTTGTGAAGACCAATACTTGTGTCATTCTCAAAACTTTTGACCACGTCTGTAGTAATCATATTGGATGATAAATAACCTAGCTATGGCAGCTATTAGTCTACTATAGCGCGAGTCGGCTTGGTTGGTTGGTTGCTGTCTCTTACTCCCTCCTCCCTGCTCCCCATGTCACTCACTCACAGCACGGCCTGCTTGAGCGGTACCTCCTTCCTCACTCCTCACCATGTAATTCACTCACAGTACGGCCCTTCCCCCTCCTGCTAGAGCGACACCTCCCTCCTCCGTATGTCACTCACTCACAGTACGGCCCCACCCACGCTTGCTAGAGCGGCACATCTCTCCCTCCTCTGCTGCGTTATCAGCTCTGGTTATTAAAGTAGTTTAACAAATGACTTTTCTGCTGCTTCCCTCACTCGTATCGGAGCGGGTCTTGATCCGACCAGGTCTACACAGAATGGGCCTAGTTGTCCTCGGGTCCGTTCGGAACGGGTCTCTATATTTTTTTATTTTATTTATGCATATAGGGTGGGAAAGATCCAGGGTGAGAAAGACCCAGGTCCATTTCGGTACAGGTCCAACTTTTGAAGACCTCTACCTCTAACCCTGGCAATTTGACTGGCAAACCCATGGGTACAACGACCTTACCTCCGAGAATTTCGCTATCTCAGAACTCAAAACTTTGTTTTTAACCTTCCAATAGTCCACCTCCCAACACCTCCCCATCCCAAACACAGCAACTCTAAATTACATTTTCTGTTTTTTGGGGGTTGTTGTGTTTGACATGTCCATAGATATGTGATAAATAATTGGAGGACGTCCTCTTCAATAATGGCAGTTAATTCCAGGTGGGTCTAAATCTCGGAACCCGCTGCAGATACCAACACAGCAGTTCCATTAAAGCAAAATTAAGCGCCACAAAGGCGGCACTTCAGCAGAAATATACAGCGCGGCCTGTCACATTAACATGGCCCTCAGAAATTATTAGCCCCTCTAATCTCGGAACACTCAGACGCAGCATTGCACTGTTCAAATGACCTGTCCACGGTGATGCATCGCTATTTTCTCTCTCTCTCTCTCTCTCTCTCTCTCTCTCTCTCTCTCTCTCTCTCTCTCTCTCTCTCTCTCTCTCTCTCTCTCTCTCTCTCTCTCTCTCTCTCTCTCTCTCTCTCTCTCTCTCTCTCTCTCTCTCTCTCTCTCTCTCTCTCTCTCTCTCTCTCTCTCTCTCTCTCTCTGTCTCTCTCTCTCTAAATTTATGTGAGGTGGAATAGAGAGGCACAGACTCATTGGAGGGCTGGTGTGTTCTACACAAACAGCAGGCTGGTTTGGTGGCAAGGTGAAGGTCAACCAACACATTATCCCTCTTCTTATCAACACTGCATTAACGTAGCATAAACCTGGCTCACATTACACCTGAGACGGACTCAAACCGATGCCCTCTCCATTGTCTCTCTACCACACCACCTCTACCTCCTCCCTCACCTACCTTGCCATCACACGCGGGGGGCAAAACCCTGACGTGATATAATGAAATTAAACGTCTTATTCTAATAATACAGCCTCCGCCTATAGTCTATCCCAGACCAGCGACCAACCTACAATGCAAGGGGAATGGATTGAGAAACATAGTTAGCTGTGATGATAGTTTGTGACCGCTGTGCATAACGGCATGGCTTTATGGGTGAGGGACAAATCAATGGGAGTGATGTAGAGGCACGACAGATATAAAGAGTAGTCATGGGGAAAATTGACTCTCTGTCACCCCACCGACCACCCTGCCAATCCGCTGGCCCCACCAGCCACCATAATCAACCCCCCGATTGGTGAGAATCTAAGGGACAACAGAGGGTCCCTGAGGACTTGACTGGCACTTCCACTTCAATGTTTTATAGAAACATTCAAAACTAGGTCCAGCTTTTACTTCTTTGATGTTGTTTTAATGAAATTAGACATTCAGACGAGAGAGAGAGAGCGATAGAGGAAGAGAGAGAGAGAAGAGAGAGTGTGAGAGAGAGAGAGGTGGGAAGAGAGTTAGCGAGAAGGGGGAAGAGAGAGAGAGATAGAGAAAGCGAGAGAGAGAGAAGAGAGCGAGAGTGAGAAGAAAGAGAAGGGGTAAGAGAGAGAGAGGGAGAGAAAGCGAGAGAGAGAGAAGAGAGCGAGAGTGAGAAGAAAGAGAAGGGGTAAGAGAGAGAGAGGGAGAGAAAGCGAGAGAGAGAAAAGAGAGCGAGAGTGAGAAGAAAGAGAAGGGGTAAGAGAGAGAGCGGGAGAGAAAGCGAGAGAGAGAGAAGAGAGCGAGAGTGAGAAGAAAGAGAAGGGGTAAGAGAGAGAGAGAGGAAGAGAGAGAGAGAGAGAGAGAGAGAGAGAGAGAGAGAGAGAGAGAGAGAGAGAGAGAGAGAGAGAGAGAGAGAGAGAGAGAGAGAGAGAGAGAGAGAGAGAGAGAGAGAGAGAGAGAGAGAGAGAGAGAGAGAGAGAGAGAGAGAGAGAGATAAATAAAGCTGTATTAGTGCTGATGAAATATTCAGACTATTCAGAAGACATGTCAGTCTGAGAGAGGTGTTTAAAAGGCAATCCGGAGAGGAGTACGTCAGCATGTCAGCATTTGAAGTGAATATCAAATTCCACTATCTCTTTTCTTTCTTCCCCCTCTTTCTCTCGTGCCTGATAAAAAGATCAGACTCTTAACAATGAGCTTCTCTGACATACGTACTGATGCTTTTTCACTGGCTCAGGGTCCCGTCCTCGCTGTCTGTAGCCATATGCTAACAATAGCAACGAGAGAACAGAGGAAGCTGTAAATGTGGTGGGAAATTAAATATTCAACTTGCTGTATTTATAAGCTCCACAGACAGGCGTGGATGCATTAACACTGCACATTCCCTCTCGCACACAACAGGCCACTAACATCTCCCCAGACTACCGTGATTCAATATTAGTGGGCTCTAAAATCTGCCCTGTTTTATTAACTTTGGCTTCAAAAAGACAATAACTCACTCATGCATTATGTATCCAAGTCATTCTTATTACAATATACTTTACATTAGAGGGGCTCTTTACAACACTGTGAAGGATGCAGGACACTAAAAACAATATTTACCCTTCGAGAGTGTGTATTTATTCTCAGTGGTAGTACTGTTTGCCAACCAGGAACACTTCCAAACCTAGATGTGATAATGCATCGGAATTCCCTTGAAAATTCCGGTCACATTCTGGAACGTTGTCTTATTCCGTATTTCGCGCTGGTTTCCAGATTAGAGTAGGAACAGGGGCTGAAGTGCTGACACCTACCTCTTGTGATGATACTTGTCCCAGATCTCTTTCGTAGGTTGCGGGCGGCAGGTAGCCTATCTGTTATAGAGCAACCGGTGGGTTGCCAGTTCAAATCTCGGGTCTGACGGACAAAAATCTGGCGGGAAGTCAGCTGGCAACTGGAGGGTTGCTGGTATCAAATCCTAGACGCGTGAGAGTGAGGCACTTAACCCCCAACTGGTCCACGGCCGCCAAGTGTAGCAGCCTCCTGCTCCAACGTCTTCAACCTGTGTATGTATGCGTGTCTTCGGAGGGGTTGGGATAAAGCATGAGTCAAATTTCGGTTGGACCTTGTGTACAATTGACGAATAAAGTGACCTAAATGTTCATCTTAAAGCTACGTATGTATCTGAAGGTGATGTTTAACAGACTCCACTCCTCATTGATAGAAGATAATGGACCACTCTCAGTACATTAGATCTGAATCCATTATCATCACACGTTGTTGTTACTGCAGAAGTGATGCTGTATTCTAGCCATTCTGTCCTTGGTGAAGATACAACCATGACTTCCGAATGAGTTAACTCTATTGACACTGATGTTAGCGTGTCCGTCTTGGTAACGGAGGTCACTGGTTGGATCCATGCCAGAGCCAATTACCCCCGATATGGCGACAGTATCACGCTAACCTATTTCCATTTTAAATTAAATACTACTACTGTAATGACAAACTACTACTGTAATGACAAACTACTACTGTAATGACAAACTTCTACTGTAATGACAAACTACTACTGTAATGATATACTACTACTGTAATGACAAACTACTACTGTAATGATATACTACTACTGTAATGACAAACTACTACTGTAATGACAAACTACTACTGTAATGACAAACTACTACTGTAATGATATACTACTACTGTAATGACAAACTTCTACTGTAATGATATACTACTACTGTAATGACAAACTACTACTGTAATGCAAACTACTACTGTAATGATATACTACTACTGTAATGACAAACTACTACTGTAATGCAAACTACTACTGTAATGATATACTACTACTTTAATGACAAACTACTACTGTAATGATATACTACTACTGTAATGACAAACTACTACTGTAATGATATACTACTACTGTAATGATATACTACTACTGTAATGATATACTACTACTGTAATGACAAACTACTACTGTAATGACAAACTACTACTGTAATGACAAACTACTACTGTAATGACAAACTACTACTGTAATGATATACTACTACTGTAGATCTATTGATCTATTGCTGGTGCAGCTAATGCACCACCGTGAAGGGATGAACATTCTAAGGGTGCAGGGGAATGGTGAAGGTGGGCAGATGTGGTTGGAAAAGTAGGAAAGGAAAGCAGTGTGGCTACGGGGGCAATTGTGGTAGATCAGAACAAAGGGGGAGGGGAAACAGTCGGTGAGATTGCGACTGGGGTCGCTGAGGAGGTGCTGAAATTTTTTATTGGAGGTCAAGAGGAGATGAAATACTACTACTGTAATGACAAACTACTACTGTAATGACAAACTACTACTGTAATGACAAACTACTACTGTAATGACATACTACTACTGTAATGACATACTACTACTGTAATGAAATACTACTACTGTAATGAAATACTACTACTGTAATGAAATACTACTACTGTAATGACATACTACTACTGTAATGATATACTACTACTGTAATGAAATACTACTACTGTAATGAAATACTACTACTGTAATGAAATACTACTACTGTAATGACATACTACTACTGTAATGATATACTACTACTGTAATGACAAACTACTACTGTAATGATATACTACTACTGTAATGACAAACTACTACTGTAATGATATACTACTACTGTAATGACAAACTACTACTGTAATGATATACTACTACTGTAATGACAAACTACTACTGTAATGATATACTACTACTGTAATGACAAACTACTACTGTAATGACAAACTACTACTGTAATGACAAACTACTACTGTAATGATATACTACTACTGTAATGACAAACTACTACTGTAATGATATACTACTACTGTAATGACAAACTACTACTGTAATGACAAACTACTACTGTAATGACAAACTACTACTGTAATGATATACTACTACTGTAATGACAAACTACTACTGTAATGATATACTACTACTGTAATGACAAACTACTACTGTAATGACAAACTACTACTGTAATGACAAACTACTACTGTAATGATATACTACTACTGTAATGATATACTACTACTGTAATGATATACTACTACTGTAATGACAAACTACTACTGTAATGACAAACTACTACTGTAATGACAAACTACTACTGTAATGATAAACTAATACTGTAATGATATACTACTACTGTAATGATATACTACTACTGTAATGATAAACTACTACTGTAATGATATACTACTACTGTAATGACATACTACTACTGTAATGACAAACTACTACTGTAATGATATACTACTACTGTAATGACAAACTACTACTGAGGTCAAAAGGAGATTGAAATAATGGAAAAGGAAGCAGCTGTTTTCAAAGTACCGAGGAGTAAGAGGAAGAATTTAAGGGGTGGTGAAGGGTCTAATTCTAAGAGGAAGGTAGAGATTGATAAATCAGGTGTGGATAAACAGGTTGTAGAGATGGTGGAGTTTTCTTCTGGGGAGGATAGCGAGAGTGAGTCATCTGACGCGTCACAACAAAATAGTGAGACAAATGGAGTGGAAGGGAGTTATGGGATTGAACAGGTACGTCAATTTCTGAATTTGACAAAAGGGAAGAAATATATGCAGGATTATAATGTAACAGATTTTTTTCCTGAAAGTGAATTATTTTTTGAATCAGCAAAGTTTCTGATGTCAGAAATAACGGGGGGAGGCTTGACAAGCCCTGAAATTGCTAGACTCAAGAAAGTGGTCACGAGAGTGACAAGTGATGTAAATTCTAAAGGAAATGAAAGAGTTCAGTCGCAGCCTTAACTCTGTAAAGAGATGTGGTTTCTGGGTCTTCCTCTGCATTTTTTTTCCCATCCATGAGCAGTTTTAAGATTTCTTCTTTAAATTTAAATGGCGTGAGAGACGTTAAAAGAAGAGCCGTTGTGTATGAGTTAATTAAGGGAAAGGGAAGTGACATAAGTTTTCCACAAGAAACGCATAGTAATATGGAAAATGAAGTTATGTGGCAACAGTAGTGGGGGGGTGTAGTCATAAAAACTAAAAAAGTGGGGGTGTGGCCATCTTGTTCTCAAAAGGGTTTTTGCCTTGTCTGTCATATGAGGTTGAAGAGGTAGTTGAGGGGAGGTTATTAAAAGTTAGAGAGAGGTATGAAAGCATCACTGTGTGTCTGATAAATGTATATGCCCCAGTGGTGGCAGTTGAGAGGGTATGTTTTTTTAGAGACATTATGAAATACCACTGAAAAATGTAATACTGAGGATTATGTATTTATTGCTGGGGATTTTAACTGCACAGTCAGTGATTTAGATAGAAATCACAAAGAACCTCATTTAGCCTCAAGGACTTTTAAAAAATGCCTTATTGTAACACATGAACTGTGTGATATTTGGTGGAGTAAACATGGAGGCACGAGACAGTACACATGGACCCGTGTGAGAGAGAACACCATCTCTATGGCCAGGTTAGATAGGTTTTATTGTTTTGAGCATCAATCTCAGGTCTGTAAATCAAGTGGGATTTTCGGATCATTGTTTAATAACAGAGGTGGTGTTCATTAACGCTGTAAAACCCAAAAGCGCATACTGGCATTTTAATATAACATATACATTTTTTTCTGGGAGAGGTGGAAGTCTCAAAAGGCCAGATTTGTATCCCTTCAACAGGGAAAATCCAGATTCAACATTTCTGTAATCAATACACGATTAATGTCACCAGAGACATCACCAGATCAATGAATGAAATAGTGGAACTCCTGACTTTGGTTGAGACCACAGGAGATCGAGGCCATACTCAGGCCCTCAAGAGGAAAAAAGCTGCTTTGGCAGACCTGCTGGGCATCAGAGCACAGCGGGCATTGGTGAGAAGTACGTTTCAGGGAATCTCTGAAATGGATGCCTCATCCAAATTCTTATTTGGTTTAGAGAAGAAGAATGGACAAAGAAGAATTATTCATTGCCTCAAATCAGCTTTTGGACAGGAGCTCACTAGTGAAATTAAAAAGAGGGCAGTAGAGTTCTATGCTGAGCTCTACAAGTGTGAGTACAAAGGGGATAAAACAGTGACTCAGCAGTTCCTTGATTGGATCCCACAGGTGGCTGCAGAAGCTCAGGTTGAGCTAGAGCAACCATTGTCTTTGCAGGAGCTATACACTGCATTACAAGGAATGGAAAATGGAAGGGCACCAGGCAATGATGGGCTTCCCGTTGACTTTTTAAAGTATTTTTGGGGTATGTTGGGAGAGGATTGGCTAGCAGTAGTTAACGATAGTTTGACCGGAGGGTTACTACCGATAAGCTGCAGAAGGGCTGTCCTCATCCTACTGCCCAAAAAGGGTGACCCTAGGGAGGTGAAATACTGGAGGCCGGTGGCTTTATTGTGCACTGATTATAAGATTCTGTCAAAGGCTTTGTCCAACAGGCTGAGGGAGGTGATGGGGCAAATCATACATACGGACCAGTCCTACTGTGTTCCTGGCAGGCAGATAGGGCATAACATTTCTCTGAATCAATATTTTTTGGACGTCTCTAGGGCTATTGGGTTGGATGCTGGTCTAATTTCAATTGATCAGGAAAAGGCATTTGACCGAGTTGAACATCAATACTTATGGCACACTTTTGAGGCATTTGGTTTCAGGTGTGGTTTTATCGCCATGATCAGGGTGATATATGGTGACATTGAAAGTGTATTGAAAGTTAACGGTGGTTTGAGTGCTCCTTTTAAAGTTTGTAGAGGTATTAGGCAGGGGTGTTCTTTGTCGGGAATGTTATATGGCATCGCTATAGAGCCACTACTAAATAGCATTAGAAGTTGAATTGAAGGGGTGTACCTTTCAGAGGATATTCCTCCTATTCGTCTCTCAGCCTATGCTGATGATGTAGTTATTTTAGGGTTAAATC
>NC_059220.1:3826316-3876316 GCF_020615455.1 Coregonus clupeaformis
CACCTCCTGTCTCTCTCCTCCATCTTCTCTCTCTCTCCACCTCCTGTCTCTCTACTCCATACTCTCTCTCTCTCTCTCTCTCTCTCTCTCTCTCTCTCTCTCTCTCTCTCTCTCTCTCTCTCTCTCTCTCTCTCTCTCTCTCTCTCTCTCTCTCCACCTCCTGTCCCTTTACTCCACCTCCTCTTTCTCCATCTCTTTTTTTATTTCTCAATAGCAAGATTTTTGAAAGAAAGACTAAGTATCAAAACCAGATAGCAAAAACAGTATAGCTAAACACATGCTGTCCCTCCTGTCTTTGTTTCCCTGTGCTGTAGCCTGTCAGAATACCTACAGAGTGTAAAACAGATGTTGACTTTAATCTAATTGGAGTTTGGATCCAAACAGACTGCTGGTGGGTTCAGAGAGGCACAGGTGGAGGAGAGATGAGAGAGTATCTAACCCACACAGTCACACATCCTCCCAACCCCTCCACAGTGAAGGTATGCTGCTTTCCCAATCGAAAGCCCTGAATTAACACTGAGGATGGCGCTAAAGTAAAGGACAGGGCTATCGGCTGAGGACAGGAACAAGTACAAGAAGTCCCGCTATGACCTCCACAGAGTCATCAAACGAGCAAAAGGACAATATAGAAATAAGGTGGACTCATACTATACAGGCTCCGCCGCCCGCCGCATGTGACAGGGGCTACAGTCCATTAAGGATTACAAAGGAAGACCCAACCGTGATCTGCCCAACGATGCCTTTCTACCAGACGAACTCAATGCATATGATGCACGCTTCGACAATAACAACATTGTGCTTGTTGTGAGGTCCGTCACCGACCCAGAGGACTGGGTGATCTCGCTCTCCGAGGCTGACCTGAGTAAGGTCTTCAATCAGGTCAACACTCACAAGGCCGAGGGGCCGGACGGTATTCCAGGGTGAGTTCTCAGAATATGCTCAGAACAGCTGGCAGGCATATTCACTGTAATTTTCAACCTCTCCTCGTCACACTCTGTAATCCTCACATGTTTTAAGGTGACCACCATCATTCCTGTTCCCAAGTACTCTAAGGATTCATGCCACAATGACTACCGGCCGGTAGCACTCACTGCTGTAATCATGAAGTGCTTTGAGAGGCTGGTTATGGCACACATCAACTCATCCCAGGTGTCGAACTCATTCCACGGAGGGCCGAGTGTCTACGGGGTTTCGCTCCACCATTGTACTTGATTGATGGATTAAGGTCACTAATTAGTAAGGAACTCCCCTCACCTGATGGTCTAGATCTAAATTGAAAGGAAAAAACAAATACCCACAGACACTCGACCCTCCGTGGAATGAGTTTGACACCCCAGCCCTAGACCCACTACAATTTGCATACCGCTCCGACACATCTATAGACGAGGCAATCTCAATTGAACTTCACACGGCCCCTCACCCACCTAGATGAGAAGAATACCTATGTGGGAATGCTGTTCATTGACTACAGCTCAGCGTTCAACACCATTGTCCCCTCCAAGTCCGTCACTAAGCTTAGGACCCTGGGATTAAACAACTCCCTCTGCAACTGGATCCTGGACTTCCTGACGGGCCGACAGGTGGTAAGTGTAGGTAACATCACCATGCTGACCTTCGACACGGGGGCCTCACAGGGGTGTGTGCTTTGTCCCCTCCTGTACTCCCCTGTTCACCCACGACTGCGTGGCCATGCACAACTCCAACTGCTTTATCAAGTTTGCTGATGACACAACAGTGACACACCGGCAACGATGAGACAGCCTACAGGGAGGAGTTCAGTGACCTGGCAGTGTGTTGCCGGGACAACAACCTCTCCCTCAACGTCAGTAAGACCAAGGAGCTGATTGAGAGCTTCAAGTTCCTCTGCGTCCAAATCCCTAAGGACTTAAAATGGTCCACACACATGCGCGCATTTCAGGAGGTTGATAAGGTTTGACATGGGCCCTCAAATCCTCAAAAAGTTATGCACCACTGAGAGCATCTTCACTGGCTGCATCACTGCTTGGTATGGCAATAGCACCACCCTCGATCGCATGGTGCTACAGAGGGTGGTGCGGACAGCCCAGTAGGTCACTGGGGCCGAGCTCCCTGCCATCCAGGACCTCTATATCAGGCAGTGTGAAAGACTCCAGCCAACCAAAGCATAGACTGTTCTCTCTGCTTATGCACGACAAGCGGTACCGGTGCATCAAGTCTGACACCAACAGGCTCCTGAACAGTTTCCAAAGCCATAAGACTGCTAAATAGCTAACTAAATTAGCTAACAAAATGGCCACACGGACTATCTGAGTTGACCATTTTTATACACGCTCACAGGGTCATACACACTCATGCACACTGACACTCCAACACACACACACACTTTCTCCAAAACACACACACACACACACTCACTCCATCATTTGCTCACTCACACATAAATATGCACATACATTTATACTGACTCTACACACACGCACACCCACTCACATACAAGCTGCTGCTACTCTGTTTGCCTAGTCACCTTACCCCTATACATATCTACCTCTATCACTTCAGTATCCCTGCACATTGTAAATATGATATTGAACTGACCCTGTATATAGCTAACTTATTTCATATTTTAATTTCTTGTGTGTTTTTGTTCTACCTTATATTATTTTGTATTATTTTTAGGGCAACATTAATATTGATTACGGCATTGTTGTGTTTAGAGATTGCAAGAAAGGCATTTCACTGTACTTGTGCACGTGACATTAAAAACTTGAAACTTGAACTTGAAACTTGAAATACACACACACACAAAGGGAAACTTGACTCCCCCATCTCTCAGATTATTTTAAAGGGGAAGAGAGTGTAACATTGACGATGCGTACAAGTACTGCTGGTTATTAGAGATGTAACCATGGAGAATCAGACCCTGAGGTGAGGATAAAGAGGCTGACGCAGGGTAACCCGATCTCACATCAAATCACACTGACAAAGGTTGAGTGTATCAAGCAGCTCTGCTAACTGATTGAACTCACATCGGTCACTATAACTGAGGAAAACGGAGAGCTGACTTGCGTGTGTACAGCAGCTGTTGGCTGGAATTCAACTTGAAAACACAGACCTGATAACAACCTATATTATAACCGGAAACTATATGAACCACAGACCTGAGAGCCAAAATGGAGTCAAACTGTTCTGATATTGAAAAAGGCTCTCTGCTCCGCCACCAAACAATGCCCATATTTACTGTATAAACCAGCATTGCCTCATCTGCCTTACAATTCTTACACATTAACATAATTTCCCCAAGCAGCAGTAACTACAACAACAAAACATAAAATACAGACGAAGAAAATAAACACTGGTTATTTACTGAGTGAGATTCCCTACCAGGTCTGAAAGCCAATCTCAGACAGCTGGTCAGCCTGGTCTATGATTCTGTGTCTACAGTAAACACTGAAGCATTAGCTGGAGCCCTGCCCTCTAATCAAAAGGCCATGTCACACAATAAGTCAGGTATCCGTCGGCCAAAATGGCAGTGCCAAGTGTCATAATGGCTTTGGGTAAGTGCAGTTGAAACAAATGGCTTCGATCAACCTTGCCGTAGCCATGCTATCTCAATATGCAATTAAACCCTGCCTGGATCTGCCTGGACAAAGCAAGGCCTTAGCATTGTATTATGCTGGTGATATTTGTTCTACTGCTACGTTGATGTCTTGAAAATTATAAGAAGCCCTACAGCACAGTATGTTAGGCCATAAGAAATGTGGACTTGTGTAAACCCTGAAGCTACACTCAAGTATGTGGGCATACTATAATATAATTTAGCAGACGCTTTTATCCAAAGCGACTTACAGTCATGTGCGCATACATTTTTACATATGGGTGGTCCCGGGGATCGAACCCACTACCCTGGTGTTACAAGCGCCGTGCTCTACCATGCTGAGCTACAGAGGACCACATACTGCAGTGACACATACTGCAGTGACGTCTAAAATGCTTTGAATTAATTAGCACCTTGGAGAGGGTTTCACCACCATAGATAGTAGGCTACTTGGCTGCTACGTTGTGTTTGACACTTTTTTTTCTCAATGTGTTCCGGTACCTCAAAGCCCCGAAACCCCCCTCATGCTCACTATGTGTTCCAGGACCTCCTGATTTACAAATTAAGCACTGGTGAAGACCAAATAGCAGACTTGTGCCTCAAAGGCTCAGACACCTCAGAACAACATAGACCATCATTCAATGCTCTGGGATCCCCCTAAAGCAGCCCCCTGAGTACCTTATCAGAATGACTTCTTGGCCATCAGAGATAACCAGGCTGCTAAAGCTCACAGATCTGATTGTAATCGCACCCCTGGAATTCCAGAAAAGGGGGAATTCGCCTTTCAGCAAATGTCAGGAGATTATGTCATAGGTTATAGCCTTGAGCGAAACCACCTCAGCGCCTGATCCTATCAACCCCTGCGGCATCTCTGTGGAGCAGCACAAAACCAACACCTTCTATTAAGACCTTCTATCAACACCTTCTATTAAGACCTTCTATCAACACCTTCTATCAACACCTTCTATCAACACCTTCTATCAACACCTTCTATCAACACCTTCTATCAACACCTTCTATCAACAACTTCTATTAAGACCTTCTATCAACACCTTCTATCAACACCTTCTATTAAGACCTTATATTAATACCTTCTATCAACACCTTATATTAAGACTTTCTATAAATATATTATATTAAGACCTTCTATTAAGACCTTCTATTAAGACCTTCTATTAAGAACTTCTATCAACATCTTCTATTAAGACCTTCTATAGCATCTTCTATTTAGACCTTCTATCAACACCTTATATTGAGACCTTCTATCAAGACATTATATTAAGACCTATCAACATTTTCTATCAACACCTTCTATCAACAACTTATATTAAGACCTTCTATTAAGACCTTCTATTAAGACCTTCTACCAACACTTTCTATCAACACCTTCTATCAAGACCTTATATTAAGACCTTATATTAAGACCTTCTATTAAGACCTTTTATCAACACCTTCTATCAACACCTACTATTAAGACGTTCTATCAACATATTATATTAAGAGATTATATCAACACCTTCTATTAAGACCGTCCATCAACACCTTATATTAAGACCTTCTATCGACACCTTCTATTAAGACATTATATCAACACCTTCTATTAAGACCTTCTATCAACAACTTATATTAAGACCTTCTATCAACACCTTCTATTAAGACCTTCTATCAACAACTTATATTAAGACCTTCTATCAACACCTTCTATTAAGACCTTCTATCGACACCTTCTATCAACACCTTCTATTAAGACCTTATATCAACACCTTCTATTAAGACCTTCTATCAACACCTTCTATTAAGACCTTCTATCAACACCTTCTATTAACACCTTCTATCAACACCTTCTATTAACACCTTATATCAACACCTTATATTAACACCTTCTATCAACACCTTCTATCAACACCTTCTATTAACACCTTATATCAACACCTTCTATTAACACCATATATCAACACCTTATATTAAGACCTTCTATCAACACCTTATATTAACATTTACATTTTACATTTACGTCATTTAGCAGACGCTCTTATCCAGAGCGACTTACAAATTGGTGCATTCACCCTATAGCCAGTGGGATAACCACTTTACACCTTCTATCAACACCTTCTATTAACACCTTCTATCAACACCTTCTATTAAGACCTTCTATCAACACCTTCTATTAAGACCTTCTATCAACACCTTCTATTAAGACCTTCTATCAACACCATCTATTAACACCTTATATCAACACCTTCTATTAAGACCTTCTATCAACACCTTCTATTAACACCTTCTATTAACACCTTCTATTAATACCTTATATCAACACCTTCTATTAATACCTTCTATCAACACCTTCTATTAACACCTTCTATCAACAACTTCTATTAACACCTTCTATCAACACCTTCTATTAACACCTTCTATCAACACCTTCTATTAACACCTTCTATCAACACCTTCTATTAACACCTTATATCAATTTTTATTTATTTTATTTTATTTTATGTCATTTAGCAGACGCTCTTATCCAGAGCGACTTACAGGAGCAATTAGGGCTAAGTGCCTTGCTCAAGGGCACATCGACAGATTTTTCACCTAGTCGGCTCGGGGATTAGAACCAGCGACCTTTCGGTTACTGGCACAACGCTCTTAACCACTAAGCTACCTGCCGCCCCCACACCTTCTATTAAGTACTTCTATCAACACCTTCTATCAACACCTTCTATTAACACCTTCTATCAACACCTTCTATTAATACCTTCTATCAACACCTTCTATTAACACCTTCTATCAACACCTTCTATTAACACCTTATATCAACACCTTCTATTAAGACCTTCTATCAACACCTTCCATTAAGACCTTCTATCAACACCTTCTATTAACACCTTCTATCAACACCTTCTATTAATACCTTCTATCAACACCTTCTATTAACACCTTCTATCAACACCTTCTATTAAGACCTTCTATCAACACCTTCTATTAACAACTTCTATCAACACCTTCTATTAAGACCTTCTATCAACACCTTCTATTAACACCTTCTACCAACACCTTCTATTAAGACCTTCTATCAACCCTCGGCGTATCTGTGGAGCAGCACGTAACTGAAACCACCAAGGAAGAAGAAAGAGAGGAGGAACAGATGAGAAAGGTATTTTCTGCCTGTGTGAGCGATTTCAGCTAATTTTTGAAAATAATGAATTCATCTATCACAAAGACAGGTATGGGTGGAAAAGTAAAAAAAAAAAAAAAATATATATATATATATATATATATATATATATATATATATATATATATATATATATATATATATATATATATTAGCAGTGTCTTGTCTTCCCCTGGACATCAAAGGTATGGGTACATTAGGGAAAACATCAGGGGAGCTCAATCCGTTTGCTTAACTCAATCTCTCTTCCTGAGACAGGAGAGAGAGGAATAGAGAGAAAGACGTCGGTGCTTGTTTATTTGCTCCGTGGGGCTGGCATTGCTTGAGTCTAAACCCACCGCTGTTTATGCTTAGTAGTAGGATGGCTTCTCTCTGACACTGATATCAGCTCATGGAAAAGCTCCAATAGGATTTCTAACTTGTCTCACAGTGGGAAAATCAAATAATCTCGCTAAATGAGATTACACTAACAAGCAGGGCTGGTAACTCAATGTAATATTTTATGCGAAGCATTTCCCTGGCACGTTTGGCAATTTGAAGATGTATTAGGAAGAGCTTGGCAGGAGAATAATTTATTCTCAGACTGGAATGATAATGTCCAATCAAATTATCATGTTTATTCATGAAATCATCTCCGGTAAGTAAATTTGAGTGAGTTCAGAGTTCTCCTGTTGAGGACTGCTGCAGCAGGTAAAACAGCATCTGATTAAATATGAACTTTTTAAAAGATAATGTTCTTCGGCACCTTTTAAAAAGAGACATAAACACCTTGGCACTGCAAAGCGAATATATATATATCAATTAGGAGCTGTATTTAGCCAAGTTAGTCACTGAGGATCATTTATATTTTACAACTTCTCTTTTACAATAACAGCCTGAAGACACCCCAAAACTTGTTACGGCATCATTACTCATGTCACGATTCCGTCCTCATTCCCTGCCCTGCTGAGAACTCGTACTCATTCAGCTACTCCCGGCGGCGCTTGAAGGGAATTAATCCCAGTTTGACACAGAATGGAGGAATTACATCCAGGAGCGTGCCATTTTCCCGGGATGTATTACAGAGCTGAGTCTCTGGAAGCAATGTCGACAGAACGCGGCAGTTTAGCCCTGCTGTTACCGAAGGAGAGTGAAAAAGAGAGGGACGGAGAAGAGTGGAGGGGGATGTCAATTACCATTTTAGCTTACAGGCTCAGTGGGCTGAGTGACTGAAGTACAATGTGGTAGTTTCTAACTCTCTATGGAATGGGTTCATCCTGAGTTAAATGACTGATAATATGGAGGGGAGCAGACAGTGTGACTGTGAAGGCAGTTGGGATGGGCTTATTAGAGGGAGATGGGGTTTTGTGTGTCTCCCGAGGTCTGGAGTTGGACTTTGGTCTTATGAAAGACCATCTGGAAAATATATAGTGGGCCTCCTGTCCAGTGTAGAGGCATATTGATATGAGTGCTGAGATGAATGACAGTAGACATCCTCTGAGAATATAGAGCTTTCGATATGACACGAGACCTTTAAGACAGATATCTGCTATGATACAAGACGAACGTAAACTATGAGTGTCTGAGAGAGTGTACATTCAAGAATGTGGATCTTCAACACCAAAAGCTCCAGAAAATGTATTGTATTTTTCCTCCATTGCTAATTTCTCTCTGTAACTGACTTCCTAACACTGCAGCTGTTCCTTAGTTACCTAATAATAATATGCCATTTAGCAGACACTTTTATCCAAAGCGACTTACAGTCATGCGTGCATACATTTTTTGTGTATGGGTGGTCCCGGGGATTGAACCCATTACCTAGGGCGTTACAAGCGCTGTGCTCTACCAGCTGAGCTACAGAGGACCACTGTTAGGAGAACAAAGTACAATGACTAATTTACAAACACTCCGACAAAGCTGTGTTACACCCACCTCCCCCATCAGAAGTCACCCAGAGAGGAGCTGCATGGATAACTAGCTCTCCTCTCCTCTCCTCTCCTCTCCTCTCCTCTCCTCTCCTCTCCTCTCCTCTCCTCTCCTCTCCTCTCCTCTCCTCTCCTCTCCTCTCCTCTCCTCTCCTCTCCTCTCCTCTCCTCTCCTCTCCTCTCCTCTCCTTCCACTCCAGCCTGGCTGCTTTGATGTGTAAAGACCAGCAGGACTCTCTATCTCAGCATCTCTATTCATTATGCTGCATCACTGGCCTGCGAATCGTCAACATGGACAAGAGAGGAGAGAGAACTGGGACAGAGACTGCTCTAGCTCATTTGTCTATCTCACTCCCTCTCTTTGTATTCCTGGACTGTAGGTGTGTGTGTGTGTGTGTGTGTGTGTCTGTTTGAGAGACTGCCTGGATGTGTTCTGGACTCCACTGGGGTTCAGTGCTGAGTCTGCAGTGGCTGAGGAAATTACATCAACTCTACCCAGCCCAAACACACACAGAGCCTACCGTGTCCCCTCAGCACCAGGTTAGACTGATGAAATTATGATGCAGCAGGAACAGAACGTTTAGAACACTCATTTCTCTGTTCTCTATTTCACCGACTGTATATGCTCTCTTCATGTTGATTTCTCTCATCTATCTCTCTGTCTCACTTCCTGTCTCTGTTTCTCCATCCCTCTTCCTTCTTCTCCTTCCTCCTATCTTCCCATCTCTCTGTACCTCTCTCTGTTATCTCTCTGCTATCATTCTCTGAGAGCAATATCCTCCCACTCCCACTCTCTGTCTCTCTCTCTCTCTCTCTCTCTCTCTCTCTCTCTCTCTCTCTCTCTCTCAATTCAATTCAAATCAATTTAAGGTCTTTATTGGCATAAGAAACATATGTTTACATTTCCAAAGCAAGTGAAGTAGATAGTAAACAAAAGTGAAATTAAAAATTAAAAATTCACAGTAAACGTTACACTCACAAAAGTTCCAAAAGAATAAAGACATTTCAAATGACTATATACAGTGACCTCTCTCTTTCTCTCTCTCACTCTCTCTCTCTCTATCTTTCTCTCTCTCTCTCTCTCTCTCTCTCTCTATTAAATTAAATTACATTTGCTTTACTGGCATGACGTAACAATGTACAATTGAAGTCGGAAGTTTACATACACCTTAACCAAATAAATTTAAACTTAGTTTTTCAAAATTCCTGACATTTGATCCTAGTAAAAATTCCCTGTCTTAGGTCAGTTAGGATTACCACTTTATTTGAAGAATGTGAAATGTCAGAATAATAGTAGAGAGAATGATTTATTTCAGCTTTTATTTCCAGTGGGTCAGAAGTTTACATACACTCAATTAGTATTTGGTAGCATTGCATTTAAAATGTTTAACTTGGGTCAAACGTTTCGGGTAGCCTTCCACAAGCTTCCCACAATAAGCTGGGTGAATTTTGGCCCATTCCTCCTGACAGAACTGGTGTAACTGAGTCAGTGATGGCGACTCCAATACCTTGACTTTGTTGTCCTTAAGCCATTTTGCCACAACTTTGGAACTATGCTTGCATTGTCCATTTGGAAGACCATTTGCAACCAAGCTTTAACTTCCTGACTGATGTCTTGAGATGTTGCTTCAATATATCCACATAATTTTCCTTCCTCATGATGCCATCTATTTTGTGAAGTGCATCAGTCCCTCCTGCAGCAAAGAACCCCCACAGCATGATGCTGCCACCCCGTGCTTCACGGTTGGGATGGTGTTCTTCGGCTTCCAAGCCCCCCCTTTCCCTCCAAACATAACGATGGTCATTATGGCCAAACAGTTTTTGTTTCATCAAACCAGAGGACATTTCTCCAAAAAGTACAATCTTTGTCCCCATGTGCAGTTGCAAACCGTAGTCTGGCTTTTTTATGGCGGTTTTGGAGAAGTGGCTTCTTCCTTGCTGAGCGGCCTTTCAGGTTATGTCGATATAGGATTCGTTTTACTGTGGATATAGATACTTTTGTACCTGTTTCCTCCAGCATCTTCACAATGTCCTTTGCTGTTGTTCTGGGATTGATTTGCACTTTTCGCACCAAAGTATGTTCATCTCTAGGAGACAGAACGCGTCTCCTTCCTGAGCGGTATGACAGCTGCGTGGTCTCATGGTGTTTATACTTGCGTACTATTGTTTGTACAGATGAACATGGTACCTTCAGGCGTTTGGAAATTGCTACCAAGGATGAACCAGACTTGTGGAGGTCTACAATCTTTTTTCTGAAGTCTTGGCTGATTTCTTTTGATTTTCCCATGATGTCAAGTAATGAGGCACTGAGTTTGAATGTCGGCCTTGAAATACATCCACAGGTACACCTCCAATTGACTCAAATGATGTCAATTAGCCTATCAGAAGCTTCTAAAGCCATGACATCATTTTCTGGAATTTTCCAAGCTGTTTAAAGGCACAGTCAACTTAGTGTATGTAATCCTCTGGCCCACTGGAATTGTGATACAGTGAATTATAAGTGAAATAATATGTCTGTAAACAATTGTTGGAAAAATGACTTGTGTCATTCACAAAGTAGACGTTCTAACCGACTTGCCAAAACTATAGTTTGTTAACAAGACATTTGTGGAGTGGTTGAAAAACGAGTTTTAATGATTCCAAACTAAGTGTATGTAAACTTCCGACTTCAACTGTACAGTTGTGGTCAAAAGTTTTGAGAATTACAATTTAGTCATTTAGCAGACGCTCTTATCCAGAGTGACTTACAGTTAGTGAGTGCATACATTTTCATACTGGTCCCCCGTGGGAATCAAACCCACAACCCTGGCATTGCAAGCACCATGCTCTACCAACTGAGCTACACGGGACACAAGTATTGGTCTTCTCAAAGTTCGCTGCTTCATTGTTATGAGATATTTTTGTCAGCTGTTACTATGGTATACTGAAGTGTAATTACAAGCATTCCATAAGTGTCAAAGGCTTTTATTGACAAATACATTACGTTTATGCAAAGATTCAATATTTGCAGTGTTGACCCTTCTTTTTCAAGACCTCTGCAATCCGCCCTGGCATGCTGTCAATTACCTTCTGGGCCACATCCTGACTGATGGAAGCCCATTCTTGCATAATCAATGCTTGGAGTTTGTCCGAATTTGTGGGTTTTTGTTTGTCCACCCGCCTCTTGAGGATCGACCACAAGTTCTCAACGGGAGTAATGTCTGGGGAGTTTCCTGGCCATGGACCCAACATTTCAATGTTTTGTTCCCCGAGCCACAGTTATTACTTTTGCCTTATGGCAATGTGCTCCATCATGCTGGTAAAGGCATTGGTCGTCACCAAACTGTTCTTGGATGGTTGGGAGAAGTCGCTCTGTGTTCTTAGGCAAAATTGTAAGTGAGCCCACTCACTTGGCTGAGAAGCAACCCCACACATGAATGGTCTCAGGATGCTTTACTGTTGGCATGACACAGGACTGATGGTAGGGCTCACCTTGTCTTCTCCGGACAAGGTGTTTTCCGGATGCCCCAAACAATCGTAAAGGGGATTCATCAGAGAAAATGACATTACCCCAGTCCTTAGCAGTCCAATCCCTGTACCTTTTGCAGAATATCAGTCTGTCCCTGATGTTTTTCCTGGTGAGAAGTGGCTTCTTTGCTGCCCTTCTTGACACCAGGCCATTCTCCAAAAGTCTTCGCCTCACTGTGTGTGCAGATGCACTCACACCTGCCTGCTGCCATTCCTGAGCAAGCTCTGCACTGGTGGTTCCCCGATCCCGCAGCTGAATCAACTTTAGGAGACGGTCCTGGCGCTTGCTGGACTTTCTTGGGCGCCCTGACGCCTTCTTCACAACAATTGAACCTCTCTCCTTGAAGTTCCTGATGATCCGATAAATGGTTGATTTAGGTGCAATCTTAATTGCAGCAATATCCTTGCCTGTGAAGCCCTTTTTGTGCAAAGCAATGATGACGGCACGTGTTTCCTTGCAGGTAACCATGGTTAACAGAGGAAGAACAATGATTTCAAGCACCACCCTCCTTTTAAAGCTTCCAGTCTATTATTCTAACTCAATCAACATGACAGAGTGATCTCCAGCCTTGTCCTCGTCAACACTCTCACCAGTGTTAACGAGAGAATCACTGACATGATGTCAGCTGGTCCTTTTGTGACAGGGCTGAAATGAAGTGGAAATGTTTTTTGGGGATTAAGTTCATTTTCATGGCGAAGAGGGACTTTGCAATTAATTGCAATTCATCTGATCACTCTTCATGACATTCTGGAGTATATGCAAATTGCCATCATCAAAACTGAGGCAGCAGACTTTGTGAAAATGAGTATTTGTGTCATTCTCAAAACTTTTTAACCACAACCGTACATGTTGCCAAAGCTTACTTTGGATATTTACACTGTTAACATAATTAAAATAATCATCATCAATATTGTCAACGGGACAACAGCAACAACAGTAACCAAGGGTCATAATAACTATTGAACAATAACAATATAGAGGACATGTGCAGGTTGGTTGGTCTGTCAGACACTGTCCCTCATCTTATGGCAGGCAGCAATGTAGTGAGCTGCCAACCCACAGCTCTCTGCGTCCTCCCCCAACAGGACGGGGAGCCTATCCTGCCAACCCACAGCTCTCTGCGTCCTCCCCCAACAGGACGGGGAGCCTATCCTGCCAACCCACAGCTCTCTGCGTCCTCCCCCAACAGGACGGGGAGCCTATTCTGCCAACCCACAGCTCTCTGCTTCCTCCCCCAACAGGACGGGGAGGCTATCCTGCCAACCCACAGCTCTCTGCGTCCTCCCCCAACAGGATGGGGAGCCTATCCTGCCAACCCACAGCTCTCTGCGTCCTCCCCCAACAGGACGGGGAGCCTATCCTGCCAAGCCACAGCTCTCTGCGTCCTCCCCCAACAGGACGGGGAGCCTATCCTGCCAACCCACAGCTCTCTGCGTCCTCCCCCAACAGGACGGGTAGGCTATTCTCATCAGAGAGGTCTTTGAAACCTTGAAAAACTGTTTCAATTTTGGGGAAATGACAATCTCTGTTTTATATTTTTTACATTTGGTCAGGAAATGCAGCTCTGTCTCAGGTTCTGCTGTGGTGCAGTGGTTTCACAGCCTTTCCTCTACAGGGAGCCAGGTTTTCCTGTGTCTACCCTTCTCATTGGCAAGGCTGTGCTCACTGAGCCTGTACTTTGTCAAGGTTTTTCTAAGGTTTTGTTCAGTAACCATGGTCAAATAGTTAGCCACGGTGTACTGTCGATTTAGGGCCAGATAGCACTGAATTTTACTTTGTGCTTGTGCTTGTGTTTCCCAATAAGCAATGTAGTTTTCTTTTGACTGTGTTGTAATTTGGTTTATTCTGATTGATTGGATGTTCTGGTCATGAGTCTTCAGTCTGTTAGTAGAACAGGTTTGGATAAGAGCGTCTGCTAAATGACAAAAAATGTAAAAAGAAAATGTTCAAATGTAATATTGAAGAGTGCAGGGCTCAGATTGCAACCCTGGCGAAGACCCCGCCCCTGGTTAAATAATTCTGTTATTTTCTTGCCAATTTTGATGCTGCACGAATTGTCATATGTTTTACCCCCTACACCACTTTCAATAACTTTGTAGAACAGTCCTGTATGCCAAATAGAATCAAAAGCTTTTTGGAAGTCGACAAAGCAAGCGTACATTTTGGTATTATTATCTCATTTAGGATGCCATCTGGTCCGCATGCTTTTTTTTTTTAAATTTGTGGGCCTGAAGTTTCTTATAGAGCTCCTGGTCAGTAATTGGGGAGTCCAATGGATTTTGATTGTCCTTTATAGCTTTCTCTAATCCATTCAACTTCTCATGAATTTGGCATTGTTCTGCAATTGTGTCAATTTGAACAGTGTTGTAGAGTGTTTTAAAATGGGTTGTCCATATGTCACCATTTTGTATCGCTAATTCCTATTGCTTAGATTTTGTTTGTGTTTATGGACTCCTCAATTAGTGTCAGCTGCTTGCTGTTGTACTGTGCTTTCTTGGTTCTGAGTGTACGTTTATAGAGTTTTAAAGTCTCACAGTAATGAAGGCGTAATTCACCATTATTTGGGTCTCTGTGCTTTTGGTTTGATAGTGTTCTAAGTTTCTTCCTTATAATTGTACAATCTGCATCAAACCAGTTGTCATCTGTGGTCTTTTCTGTAAAAAAAAAAAAAAATCAATTTCAGTTGTGCTTCTTTTGCCGTTTGCCTGAATATATAGTTGATGTTTTTTACTGCTAGATTGATGCCTTCTTTACTGTGAGTGAATGTGCTTTCCAAAAAGTTATCTAAGAGTGTTTGGATATTTTGGTTACTGGTTGCTTTCTGGTATTCTTCTGTGCTGTTTTGGGCCCATCTGTAGGAATTTCTGATGTTGTACAGCTTACTGGGCTGTGAATGTGTGGTTGTTTCAATGTGTGTTCTTTTGAGGAACAACGTAATTTGGCTGTGATCAGACAGAGATGTTAGTGGCTTGACGGTGAATGAGCTGAGAGAGAAAGGGTCAATGTCTGTAATAATATAGTCTACTGTGCTGTGGCCAAGAGGTAAGCAATAGGTGAATCTCTCCAAAGAGTCCCCCGGTAACCTACCATTGACAACCTCTCTATCTCTCTCTCTCTCTCTCTCTCTCTCTCTCTCTCTCTCTCTCTCTCTCAGCTCCTCCGCTCCTCCATTCCAAATATGCATTCAACACAGGATCATTAACTACCTGTAATTGATATGTGCCTGGACTCCTAAAGTCGGAATCATTTGTCTACTCAATTACACCAGGTTCCCTTTATCACAAATCCTGTGTACGGGGAAGGGATTTCACCTTGCTTGCAGCTCCTCTCTGCCCAGAGAAGGGGACTGAGATACTTTCATTCAAGGGACAGTCAGGGAGACTCATCTCTCGAGAGCTGGTGTAGCCAGCTCCGTGTTTGGTGCAGTGCGTTGTACGTTTAAATACAGATGCTTATTCATTTTCTAATGATGGAACAATAGAGATATTTCTTCAGAAAATGACTGGTCACTTTGCCGCTCCGTATGGTGTCATCTCCATTCGGCTTGGATTGCCTCCTCCTTCTCCTATTGTGAGCACATCAGAACATCAGATCAGAGGAGGATAACTGATGCTTCTATGTCCACATTTTTTAATAACGCTGTTAACACAAGCCTCCAAAGACACATAAATACACCATTGGAAGATAAGAACCACATGGAAAACGAAAAATGTAAACAGACAGGCTCCACGCCGTATACATGGCATTAACACAAAAGCTGCTTCGTCCATCATCTTACATTCAAACACCTACAATCCCACAGTGACTGCGAACTGACTGAAACGACCATATTGGGTCAGCAAACCATCTAAGATATGATGAGCTTAATCTGACACTAAATAAAACATGTAAGATAATGATTTAAGATAAAGTCAATCATGGTATGGTAATTGTACAATCAGACAGGCAACACAAAGTTCTGAAAGGAGAGGAAGGAGACCAGGTCTGTTGGAGAAACTCTCATCTAGATCTGAGATTACAGTGTGAACGTTTTGATTTGTTCTGCAACGGGAGTGATGCACTGCTATGAGTCAGAGGAGTGTGTGTGTGTGTGTGTGTGTGTGTGTGTGTGTGTGTGTGTGTGTGTGTGTGTGTGACAGCCCATCGGGGAGCTAACAGTAGATTAAATCTCCTATAACAGCCTATAAAACCAGAATACCGACAGCTTGGCTATAGTGACGGGGAAGAAATTGATATATCGGGATATTATTTTAGACTATATATATCGTATCTTATCGAAAATATCGCAATATTATTTTTGCGCTAGTTGGCTGTGTCTGCACCACAACAACATTTTTCCTTCGTAGCTTGTTGTCCATCTTCTTTTTAACCCCCTAGAGTCGATTGATGCACCCCGTGTGTTACACGGTGACGTCATTTTGAATATTGAATAACTCCACATGTGTTTATGCTAGAGACTTACCGTTTCTTGTGGTGGCTGTGAATTATAGTATGTGACAAGAAAATCGTCACATAATCGTCTGCAAAACCTGAACCGTGTGAGCTACAAACTAAGGGGAGACTCTCGTGAACACAAAGGTTGTTCTGCTCTATGTCACACACAGGCTTCAGGGGAGTCGTTCGAAGGTAACCCAGCAACGGGCTGTAATTTAAAAAAAAAAGTGCATGGGGGTAAAATGTGCCACAAATAACGTGACCAATCATGTTATTTTTTTTCCCTGAGTTTTCTAATATCTCTCAGATATAGGACAGACTTCAAAACCTTGTTCCTTATGATTTATTTATTTTATTTCTTATACATATAGGGGTCCTAAAATTCCAAATCAAATGGCTAAATTGTACATGTTATGACCATCTTCAAATAATTCCACATGCTAGGTTAGTAGATATTGCGATCTAAGGGCTTGAAGTCTTTTTTAAATAAGAGGCCAATTAGTTTTCAGCACTTTTTATTTCCATGACTGATCAAAACACATTTTCTCATGGCTCTACCTTGTCAGCAGACATATGGTGAACAATATGTTTGGAACATCGGATCGCAATAAAATCACAGTATTGAATCGCAATACAAAATAGAATCGTGAGAATCGCAATACATATCGTATTTGCACCTAAGTATCTTGATATCGTATTGTGAGGTCCTTGGCAATTCCCAGCCCTACTTGGCTATAGAGGCACTGATACAGCCGGGGGATGGAACGTTGATGAACGTACAGAAGGTTGTAAGTCCAACAGAGTTCTGTTAGCTGCTCTGTCAACTCTAATCACTTAGAATATCAAACATAAGACACAGGCGCTTATGGCTGAGTTATGACTCGATACAACAATAGTGTGAGTGTGGAGGGAGGGGTGTGTGCGTGTGTGTGTGTGTGAGTGTGTGTTTGAGAGAGGAAGGTTCATGTCCACTCAATGAAATATAGAGGAGCTGAGGTGGTGCCTGTGGGTGTTTTATGGCTGTGTGTGTCAGCAGTGGAGGTGTGTGTGTGTGTGTGTGTGTGTGTGTGTGTGTGTGGCGGAGAATGTATGCGTGTGTATGTGGGTGGACAATCCTCGACTGAATACTTCACATACATCACTCTCCTCCCAGCTCTCAAACCACACTGGACAATCGTGAGGTGATTGCAACTGCCTTCAAGCCTTCATATGAATCAATGATTACACATTCTTTCAATGGTTTGCGGCAGGGGAAAAAAATACGTTTTTTTACCTGGATAACAGTACATGATCATACTCTGCAGTACTTAAAATGTCTCTTAATTTTGGAGACATTATAAACAGGCTAGTAGTTCTCTGCAATTGAGAGGCAGGAGTTATACAAATACTGTACGGCTTTCTTTTTTCCCTCTGCATGAGCTCCTTGTTCGTCATGGGGTTAGGTTTTTAAAAGGGGATATTATGCGCGTGTAGCTGATCAACTACAGGAGTTAATTTCTTGTCTTTACTTTTATTCTTAAATCATTCTGAGTCATTTGTAAACTCATTTGTTGCATACTTTACTGTAGATTTCTACACGTCATGACTGGATAACTTGAGAAAAGAGAAAGTCACGGTGTGAAATACAACCATCCATGATTAACCTGAGGCACCTGCAGCTTAATCACTAACCTGAGAACGCGTAACATCAGTCATAGAAGCACACTTCCCTCAACAGCCCCAGGGACTCTGATTGTCTTCCTTAGATTAACACATCCTGTTAAACACACCATAAAACACTTAGTATCACAATCCTGTGTGCAAATGACCACGACTAAGATATAACGGGTTTGGAGGAAAGTTAGCAATCTCAGTCTCTATGAGGAATAGAACACACAACACAGACAATCTCAGTCTCTATGAGGAATAGAACACACAACACGGACAATTCAACTTATTGTGGTTCTTCAGTATCATGCCTGCCTTTGGCCTTTCAAAATAAGAAATACATTCCATGACCATTCATTTTCCAAAAGTGGTAACAACATAGCTCAGGTCAAATCTCAGATAACGTTACTGTTCAGTACTGATCATACTGTGACAAGTGTGATACTTTATGACAGAAGGCACGGAACCGCTATAAGTTTGAGGAAAGGTCCAAAAGTGTCTGAGTTTAAAGTGTTGTTGAATATCTAGATCGCAATTAGTTTCGGGTTCATCTCAAACGTACCGTTATATGACATTTAAACAAATGTAGCACTTTTACGCAAACTTTAGGTCTCAGATGTAACAGAGAGCATGATGGTTCCAACAAACTGGCACACTATGGGGGACAAGACAAAAGGATGTGTCTGAGCAGAAACCCTGTCTATTTTGGTGTCACTCACATGAGAATGTGTCCCCCAGAAATGCGTTATGAAAAGTAGAAAGGACACAGAGAGTACGAGTGTTGATATGAAAGCGTATGTTTAGACAAGTAAAGTTGTGGGCACAGAACAGAAATCACCAGACAGGCCCTTAGATTTGTTCAAGATCAAAAGAGTTAGCTGAGGTTTGCTGTGAGACGAGACAAAATCAAGCTATTGAAAAGTAATTGGGATATTTGTTGTAAGGAAATAATGGTTAAAGAAGACGAGACTGATTATGACTCCACTGTGTCCCTCCCTTGTCCTCTTTCACCCCATCTCTCCGGCCTCAAGTCGGTTACATAATTTGGCTTATGACCGTCACTTGCATCATAAGCTCACACCCACAGTCTCCACTGATATCAATATAGGTGATGATGGCAATTCAGCAAACACTGCATTTCATTGGTTTGGCTTCTAGAACATCCTATATTTCCAGAGACAGAACCTCATATGTTCCTAGAGCCTTCTTGAACCTCCGTTGTCCAGTCTTTACTAATGATCTGAGAAAACTGTCAGACTACATTAATGCTATGCCCTTTTCTTTGTATTGGTTTCTGAAAGCTGGATGAAATAACACTGACATTGATCCAAAACATGACTTGGAGGATCTACAGGAATATAGAAACACTGGAGCTAAGCCTCACTGTACAGAGTAGAGTTGTGTGTCTCTCTGTGTGAGATATGAAGAGGAATATTTAGCCCTGGTGCTCTCCCTGTGTTCGCAGTGGGTCCATGGTAGACAGAGGGTAAGGCTTTTGGCCTGCATCTATTTGAGAGGCATTGTCTCTCACTGTGACTGTGTTCCAAACCTCCCCCATCTGGCTCTGATTCCACCTGCAGGGAAAGCATGTAGACTGGTCATGGCTCACATCAACAGCATTATCCCAGCATTATCCCAGCATTATCCCAGAAACCCTAGACCCACTCCAATTTGCATACCGCCCCAACAGATCCACAGATGATGCAATCTCTATTGCACTCCACACTGCCCTTTCCCACCTGGACAAGAGGAACACCTACGTGAGAATGCTATTCATTGACTACAGCTCAGCATTCAACACCATAGTGCCCTCTAAGCTCATCACTAAGCTAAGGATCCTGGGACTAAACACCTCCCTCTGCAACTGGATCCTGGACTTCCTGACGGGCCGCCCCCAGGTGGTAAGGGTAGGTAACAACACATCTGCCACACTGATCCTCAACACGGGGGCCCCTCGGGGGTGCGTGCTCAGTCCCCTCCTGTACTCTCTGTTCACCCATGACTGCATGGCCAGGCATGACTCCAACACCATCATTAAGTTTGCCGACGACACAACAGTGGTAGGCCTGATCACAGACAACGATGAGACAGCCTATAGGGAGGAGGTCAGAGACCTGGCCGTGTGGTGCCAGGACAACAACCTCTCCCTCAACCTGACCAAGACAAAGGAGATGATTGTGGACTACAGGAAAAAAAAGAGGACTGAGCACGCCCCCATTCTCATCGATGGGATGGTAGTGGAACAGGTTGAGAGCTTCAAGTTCTTTGGTGTCCACATCACCAACGAACTATCATGGTCCAAACACACCAAGACAGTCGTGAAGGCACTACAGAGGGTAGTGCGTACGGCCCAGTACATCACTGGGGCCAAGCTTCCTGCCATCCAGGACCTCTATACCAGGCGGTGTCAGAGGAAGGCCCTCAAAATTGTCAAAGACTCCAGCCACCCTAGTCATAGACTGTTCTCTCTGCTACCTCACGGCAAGCGGTACCGGAGTGCCAAGTCTAGGTCCAAAAGACTTCTCAACAGCTTCTACTCCCAAGCCATAAGACTCCTGAACAGCTAATCATGGCTACCCTGACTATTTGCACTGCCCCCCCACCCCATCCTTTTTACGCTGCTGCTACTCGGTTAATTATTTATGCATAGTCACTTTAACTCTACCCACATGTACATATTACTTCAACTACCTCAACTAGCCGGTGCCCCCGCACATTGACTCTGCACCGGTACCCCCCTGTATATATAGCCTCCCTACTGTTATTTTATTTTACTTCTGCTCTTTTTTTCTTAACACTTTTTTTGTTGTTGTTTTTTTAAAACTTTCTTTGTTAAAAATAAATGCACTGTTGGTTAAGGGCTGTAAGTAAGCATTTCACTGTAATGTCTGCACCTGTTGTATTCGGCGCATGTGACCAATAAAATTGTATTTTATTTTATTTGATATATGGACTATTGCACCTGCAGGATCACACACGCATTCATATATTTTAGTCATTTTAGCAGACGCTCTTATCCAGAGCGACTTACAGTTAGTAAGTGCATACATTTTTCATACTGCCCCCCGTGGGAAACGAACCCACAACCCTGTCGTTGCAAGCGCCATGCTCTATCAACTGAGCTACAGGGTCAACTTCTACTTCTGACTGGATTGACTCACACGGATCAGAGCACGGAGAGGAAATAATATGAATAATGCAAATGTTGAGAGGCACAGCGAATGGAAACCTCTCCCCCAACCGCTCCAACCACAACAGACACACCTTTGGTCCGGTACATCACGTGAACATTTAGAAATTCTCTGAAAAAGTGTTCTATTAAAAAATGTTGGTTACTAGCTACCTTTTGAATTTGGATCCCGCGACGCAGTTAGCCTCAGTTGCTGGGACCGCTGTATCTGTCCAGGGACCCTACAAACCAAAAGTTTGAAGAGCTGCTTGGCATAGCAGCTAGCCTAGCTGCTAACTAACTATCAAGCTAGCAAGGTTTCCTTGACAGCTTGAACACAGCCCGTGACGCGTTTAACCCTTGTGGCTGGGACCGCGGATTGTCCCAGGCTTGTGGCTGTCTAAATCCCTGCTGTTTGTTGCTGTTTAAATCTGCCCTGCAACCTGCGCTGTCTGGAACTGCATGGAGTACCAGCGTTAGCCTACGTTGCTACCATGACATCCAAAGCCAAAGGTGGGGGTCATGGAGAGGACAGTGTTTATCACAGGTGAATGATCTTTAAACAAACAAAAAGGGTTCTACAAGCAGTTGTTACAACAACAGTAAAATAGTTTCAAGAGGTTTGTCCAAATACTGACTCAACTAAAGAATAGACAATCTGATCAAAGAGGTCCAGGTCCTTAAGAACAGTTTGCATTTCCCCCAGGGAGAGGTGGATGTCCTGAAAGAATCCTGCAGCAGGATGTCAACAACAGGATGACACTGTCTGTGAATCATTATTACAGATGACTAGAAAAACAGACAGTCTAGAGCAGTGGTTCCCAACTAAGTTCCTTGAGTACCCCCAATAGTACATTGTTTTATTGTAGCCCCAGACAAGCACACCTGATTAAACTTGTCAACTAATCATCAGGCCCTAAATGGGTTGAATCAGGGATGTTTGTCCGTGGCTACAACAAAAATGTGTTCTGTTGGGGGTACTGGAGGACTGGAGTTGGGAACCACTGGTCTAGAGGGACAATCCAAGAGGAAAAACATTGTTGAGGATGGCATACCAGAGTCTTCACATGAGAACTGGGCTGAGTCTTAGGAGAAAGTAAGACAAATTGTCACTGAGAAGCTGCAGCTGGATCATATGACCATTGAGGTGGAGCGCGCCCACAGGTCTGGAAAACATGTAATCAGCCCAGGTGACAGACCCAGGCTGATAGTGGTCAAGCTCCTGAGGTTTAAGGACAAGATGTCAGATTCTGGAGAGAACCACAAACTTAAGAGGAACCAACATCTTCCTCAGTGAGGAACTCTCTAACGCTGTGCGCCAGAGGCGGAAATAACTTATCCCAGCTATGAAAGCTGCCAGAGAGCATGGGAACATTGCTTACATCCGCTACAACAGCCTCATTGTCCAACCTTCCTCCCAAAAGCCTGGGAGGAATGAGAGAGCCAAGCTTCAGGGTCAGTAACGTCAGCCCAACATCACACACACGTTTTCTCTCCATATTATGTCTATCTCTGACAAGCTAGCCAGGAAAAGGGCTAAGAATACTGTGTACAGCCTTAAAAATAAGGTTCATGAAATCAATAACTTGCTAACATCGGATAACATTCATATACTGGCCATCTCTGAAACTCACTTAGATAATTCATTTGATGATACAGCAGTAGCAATACAGGAATATAACATCTACAGAAAAGACAGGAATGACTCTGGTGGAGGTGTTGCTGTATATGCTCAGAGCCATATTCCTGTAAAGCTAAGAGAGGATCTCATGTCAAATGTTGTTGAAGTGTTGTCGTTGTAAGTTCACCTGCCTCAACTAAAGCCTCTTCTTTTCGGGTGCTGCTATAAGCCATCAAGTGCTAACAGTCAGTATTTGGATAATATGTGTGCAATGCTTGATCATGTGTGTGATGTTAACAGAGAGGTCTATTTTCTGTGTGACTTGAACATTGACTGGTTGGCAACTAGCTGTCCTCTCAAGAGGAAGCTTCTATCTTTGACTAATGCCTGTAATATGACCCAGGTTATCACTCAACGAACATGAGTGCATACCAATAGCATTGGATCAGTGACATCCACTTGTATTGATCATATCTTCACTAATGCTACAGAGCTTTGCTACAGTTTTCATTGCTGTAGTGACCATAACATTGTGGTAATAACAAGGAAAGCCAAAGTGCCAAAGGTTGGGCCTAAAGTAATTTGGTCAAGTTAGTGTGGGAGAAGTGGAAAAACTATTGTTATCCATCAATAATGATAAGCCACCAGGTATAGAAAACCTTGATGTGAAACTATTGAGAATGGTAGCAGACTGTATTGCCACCCCTATTTGCTATATCTTTAACCAAAGCCTAAAGGAGTGTGTGTGTCCACAGGCGTAGAAGGAAGCTAAAGTAATTCCACTGCCTAAAAATAGTAAAGAACCCTTTCCTGGCTCTAACAGCTGCCCAATAGGTTTGCTGCCTGTTGTTAGTAAACTGATGGAGAGGATTGTGTTTGACCAAATACAATGTTATTTTTCAGAGAACAAGTTAACCACTGACTTTCAGCATGCAAATAGAGAAGGACACTCAACTTGTACTGCACTGGCTCAGATGACAGATGATTGGTTAAAATAAATTGATAATAAAATGATAGTTGGAGCTGTGTTGTAAGATTTCAGTGGAGCCTTTGATGTTATTGATCATAAATTGTTATTGAAAAAATGTTTAACTCACATTCTATGGCTTTACATAACCTGCCATAACATGGTTGGAGAATTATTTATCCAATAGAAACCAGAGAGTGTTCTTCAACGGACGCTTCTCTAACATCAGATATGTTCAGTGCGGTGTCTCTCAGGGCAGTTGCCTACTGCACTGCTCTCTATTTTTACAAATGATTTGCCACTGGTCTTACACAAAGCCAGAATGACTATATATGTGGATGACTCCACATTCTACATGTTAGCACCCAAAGCCAGTGAGCTCACTGAAATTCTAAATGAGTTACAGTCAGTATCAGAATTGGAGATTAATAATAAACTGGTCTTGAATACATCTAAAACTAAAAGCATTGTATTTAGTTCAAAACATTCTCTAAGACCTAAAGTTCAACTGGAGTTGTAGATAAAAGGTGTGACCATTGAGCAAGTTGAGGAAGCTAAACTCCTAGGTATAACATTGGATGGTCAATTATCATAGTCAAGTCATATTGACAAAGTTGCTGTGAAGATGGGGAGAGGGGTATGTCTGTTATAAAAAGATGTTCTGCATTTTTGACACAAAAATCAACTGTACTAGTTGTTCAGGCTCTGGTCTTGTCCCATCTTGATTACTGTCTGGTAATATGGTCAAGTGCAGCAAAGAAAGACCTAGCAAAGCTGCAGCTGGCTCGAAACAGAGCAGCACACCTTGCCCTTAACTGCAAATACAGAACTAACATCAACAACATGCATGCCAGTCTTTCCTGGTTGAGGGTTGAAGAGAGATTAACTGCTTCTCTTTTAGTTTTTATGAGAGATATTACTGTGACGAAAATTCCAGATTGTTTGTATAATCAAATAACATTCATCTCAGACACCCATACATACCCCACAAGATATGCCACCAGGGGTCTCTTCACAGTCCCCAAGTACAAAACTAATTCAAGGCATTGCACAGTTTTATACAGAGCCATGATCGCAAGGAATTCCCTTCCATCTCAAATTACTCAAGCAAACAGAAATTACTCAAGCAAACAAATGTACCTTAAAAAAAGAAATAATTAAAAAACTCATGGAATGGACTGTGAGGGGACACACACACACTAACACACGCACACACAGACACACTCTAACACACATTATTTTAGTTGTATTGTTTGTTTTATTTTTTAGTTGTATTGTTTGTTTGTATATTGTTGAATTTTAAATGTGAGTGACTGTCCTTGTCTGTCAGTGTACAAGTGTTTTGTTATTTGTCAGGTTTTTAGTTTTTTTGTGGACCCCAGGAAGAGTAGCTGCTGCTTCTGAAAAAGCTAATGGGGATCCAGAAAAATGAATAATAAATAAATAAACTCTAAAACACCTTCCAAAACAAGGGAACCTCCTAAAGTTTAGCTCCATGAACACATATCCATGAACACCTCTCTTAGAATTATTTTCAGCATCTCCCAAAACATAAATCTCAAGAAAACGTCCAACATCTCACCTGCACAACTATCGAGTTCTAAGGAAACCTTAAAGACATTTCCAACAGAGAGTTCCAAGGAAAAACTCCAATACTGAGGAGAACCCTCAACAATCCCACCCAAAACCATATCAAAGAGAGGCAATGAAGCTTGAACAAAGATCTATCAAGGGACCCACCGGCCAGTATCTCCACAAAGCCCTTCAGTGCGGTGTTGCCTCTCGCTCGATCACAGGAGAGAATCAAACAGCAGCAACAATGAGAGCATTAGAGGAGAGAGGCGTTACAGATACAGGCAGTAGGTCCTGTTCTCCTTCTCCCCGATAACCTGTGTGTGCCAGCCAGCAGGGAACACACAGGGATTTAACACAATGGGCTTCACTGCCCAGGGAGTATGGGTTATCTAATAGCTAACTTGTGTGTGTGTCTCTGTGTGTGTGTGTCTGTGTGTGTTTGCGTGTGTGTGTGTGTGTGTGTGTGTGTGTGTGTGTGTGTGTGTTTGTGTGTGTGTTTCTGCATGTGAGAACATCTTCACTCCAGATCGATCTGTGGTGAGGTTACAGCAGAATGAGCAGTGACTGACACTTATAACAAAATAACACGGCCTGAATAGAAAACACTGAGGTGTAGGAAATCCTACAGAGAACAGAGCAGCCTGGCCTGATCAGAAAGCTGTTAGATGAACATATTGTCATGGCAAACCTTGGGAGAAACAGTGGGGGAATACAAATATGGAGAGAGAAAGAGAGTCTGCTTCACTCTGTGTTTTCTGGGAGATGAGCCAAGCCAGAGAACTTATTCACTTTACCTTTACTTTTCACCGTATTAAAATCAGAACAGTAGCAGGTAACCTACAAATCACATCCACTTTACTTGACCCCTTCCTTCCTCCTTTCACTTCCTCCGTTGTTGGCCACTCTCTCGCTTTCTCTTCCTGCCTCCCCACAGTCTCTATCTTACTTCCTGTAGACTCTCTTCTATCTTTTGCTACCTCCCTCTCCCATATGTATCCTAAACAGAGCTCCCAATATGTCCCTCTCCCATATGTATCCTAAACAGAGCTCCCAATATGTCCCTCTCCCATATGTATCCTAAACAGAGCTCCCAATATGTATCCTAAACAGAGCTCCCAATATGTCCCTCTCCCATATGTATCCTAAACAGAGCTCCCAATATGTCCCTCTCCCATATTTATCCTAAACAGAGCTCCCAATATGTCCCTCTCCCATATGTATCCTAAACAGAGCTCCCAACATGTCTCTCTCCCATATGTATCCTAAACAGAGTTCCCAATATGTCCCTCTCCCATATGTATCCTAAACCGAGCTCCCAATATGTCCCTCTCCCATATGTATCCTAAACAGAGCTCCCAATATGTCCCTCTCTCATATTTCTTCTAAACAAAGCACCCAATATGTTCCTCACCCATTAAATGTAGTTAGATATTGGTCACTGAGATCAGGTTGAGCTGGTGTAAGGTTTCTCTCTCCTCCCAGGTGATTCTGAGCGATGTTAACCTTGGTTGGTTGGAGTGCCTGTCTCACCTCTCATCTCATATTCCATTTAGCAGTGGCTCAGGCATAAATGTGTATCGCATTATTGAAAACTTACGCTGTTCTGCAAGTTGGCCTGTAGCAGGTTAGAATAATTAATGTAGCAGTGTTAGGAGATTTAGGTTAAGGTTAAGGTTAGGAAAAGGGTTAGGGTTACCTCAAAGGCTAAAATTGTCCCAGACGTGGCTCGAACATATCTAGCCACAACCATGCTGCCCTCAGATCAGCCTTAGTTTCCAATCAGGCCATTATGCAACCAGACACAAACACACCATCTGTCAAAATGCTGCTTCTGAACATATCTCCAAAAGGTGATCTATTATCATGGGAGTAGAGGAGATGGGGAGGTGGGGAGAGGGGAGGGGGAGGTGGGGAGATGGGGAGGAGAGGGGGAGGAGAGGAGATGGGGAGGTGGGGGAGAGGAGATGGGGAGGTGGGGAGAGGGGAGGGGGAGGTGGGGAGATGGGGAGGAGAGGGGGAGGAGAGGGGGAGGAGATGGGGAGGTGGGGAGGAGAGGGGGGAAGAGAAGAGAGGGGGGAGGAGAGGGGGAGGAGAGGAGATGGGGAGGTGGGGAGAGGGAGGGGGGGAGGTGGGGAGATGGGGAGGAGAGGGGAGGAGAGGAGATGGGGAGGTGGGGGAGAGGGGAAGAGGAGGAGAGGAGAGGGGGAGGAGAGGAGATGGGGAGGTGGGGAGAGGAGAGGGGGGAGGAGAGGAGATGGGGAGGAGAGGAGATGGGGAGGTGGGGGAGGGGAGGGGAGGTGGGGGAGAGGGGGAGGAGAGGGGGAGGAGAGGAGATGGGGAGGTGGGGAGAGGGGAATAGGAGGAGAGGAGAGGGGGGAGGAGAGGAGATGGGGAGGTGGGGAGAGGAGAGGGGGAGGAGAGGAGATGGGGAGGAGAGGAGATGGGGAGGTGGGGAGAGGGGAGGGGGAGGTGAGGAGAAGGGGGGAGAGGGGGAGGAGATGGGGAGGTGGGGGAGAGGGGAAGAGGAGGAGAGGAGAGGGGGAGGAGAGGGGAGGGGAAGAGGAGGAGAGGAGAGGGGGAGGAGAGGGGGAGGAGAGGAGAGGGGAAGAGGAGGAGAGGAAAGGAGAGGGGGAAGAGGAGGAGAGGAGATGGGGAGGAGAGGGGGAGGGGGGAGGAGAGGGGAAGAGGAGGAGAGGAAAGGAGAGGGGGAAGAGAAGAGAGGGGGAGGAGAGGAGAGAGGAAGAGGAGGAGAGGAGAGGGGGAGGAGAGGGGGAGGAGAGGAAAGGGGGAGGGAAAGGAGAGGGGAAGAGGAGGAGAGGAGAGGGGGAGGAGAGGGGGAGGGGGAGGAGAGGAGAGGGGAAGAGGAGGAGAGGAAAGGAGAGGGGGAATAGAAGAGAGGGGGAGGAGAGGAAAGGGGGAGGAGAGGAGAGGGGAAGAGGAGGAGAGGAGAGGGGGAGGTGAGGAGAGGGGAAGAGGAGGAGAGGAGAGGGGGAGGAGAGGGGGAGGGAGAGGAGAGGGGAAGAGGAGGAGAGGAGAGGGGGAGGAGAGGGGGAGGAGAGTAGAGGGGAGGGGGGAGGAGAGGAGAGGGGGAGGAGAGGGGGGAGGAGAGGGGAAGAGGAGGAGAGGAGAGGGGGAGGAGAGGGGGAGGAGAGGGGGAGGAGAGGAGAGGGGGAGGAGAGGAGAGGGGAAGAGGAGGAGAGAGGGGGGAGGGGAGGAGAGGGGAAGAGGAGGAGAGGAGAGGGGGAGGAGAGGGGGAGGAGAGGAGAGGGGAAGAGGAGGAGAGGAGAGGGGGAGGAGAGGGGGAGGAGAGGAGAGGGGAAGGGGAGGAGAGGAGAGGGGGAGGAGAGGGGAGGAGAGGGGAAGAGGAGGAGAGGAGAGGGGGAGGAGATGGGGGAGGTGAGGAGAGGGGAAGAAGAGGAGAGGAGAGGGGGAGGAGAGGGGGAGGAGAGGAAAGGAGAGGAGAGGAAAGGAGAGGGGGAAGAGAAGAGAGGGGGAGGAGAGGAGAGAGGAAGGAGAGGAGAGGAGAGGGGGGAGAGGAGAGGGGGAGGAGAAGAGAAGGGGAGGAGAGGAGTGGGGGAGGAGAGGAGTGGGGAGGTAAAAAGAGAGGGGGAGGAGAGGAGAGGGGGACGAGAGGAGAGCGGAAGGAGAGGGGAAGGAAAGGAAAGGAGAGGAGAGGAGAGGAGAGGAGAGGGGAGAGGAGAGGAGAGGAGAGGAGAGGAGAGGAGAGGAGAGGAGAGGAGAGGAGAGGAGAGGAGAGGAGAGGAGAGGAGAGGAGAGGAGAGGAGAGGAGAGAGGGAGAGGAGAGGAGAGGAGAGGAGAGGGGGAGGAGAGGGGAAGGAAAGGAGATGAGAGGAGAGGAGAGGAGAGGAGAGGAGAGGAGAGGAGAGGGAGAGGAGAGGAGAGGAGAGGAGAGGAGAGGAGAGGAGAGGAGAGGAGAGGAGAGGGGAAGGAGAGGGGAAGGAAAGGAAAGGAGAGGAGAGGAGAGGAGAGGAGAGGAGAGGAGAGGAGAGGAGAGGAGAGGAGAGGAGAGGAGAGGAGAGGAGAGGAGAGGAGAGGAGAGGAGAGGAGAGGAGAGGAGAGGAGAGGAGAGGAGGATTCAACTCAGCCAGGCTATTGAAAAGGCTACCTGCACTGCACATAATTCAGTGTGAGAACTAAAAGAATATCAATGTATCCAGCTGTATTTAGCTATTTCAATCATGTAGGGAAATATTGATACACCTAATTCTGATGAAAGATTAAGAATGAAGAGTCATGTAATGCTTCTAGAAATGACACAGTATCAGGCTCTAGCATTTCACCCCATCCTAAATTAGTTTAGACTTCTTCCCCCTGGCTAAGTATATAGAGAAATATAGGGTCTCCTAATGCCCTGGAAGAGGTGGTCTTCACTGATATATCCCTTAAACAATGTAATATGGTGTATCCTATTGATCTGGAAGAGGTGGTCTTCACTGATATATCCCTTAAACAATGTAATATGGTGTCTCCTATTGATCTGGAAGAGGTGGTCTTCACTGATATATCCCTTAAACAATGTAATATGGGGTCTCCTATTGATCTGTAAGAGGTGGTCTTCACTGATATATCCCTTAAACAATGTAATATGGTGTCTCCTATTGATCTGGAAGAGGTGATCTTCACTTGTCACGACTTCCGCCGAGGCTGCCTCCCCTCCTTGTTCGGGCAGGCTTCGGCGTTCGTCGTCACCGGCTTACTAACCACTGCCGCTCCATTATTCATCATTCCATGTGTCTTGTCTTGTCAATCACACACACCTGGTTCTAATCCCCTCATTAGTCCATGTATAAGTGTTCCCTCTGCCCCCCTTGTCCTTGTGGGTGATTGTTTATTTGTGAGAGTAGTGTAGCGTTGTGGAGCTACTCGTACCTTGTTAATGCCGGGATAGATATTTCCCCTGTGCCTGTTATTGTTGGAGATACCGTTGCAGTGTATTGCCAGGGTAGATTTTCCCCTGTGCCTGTTATTGTTGGAGATACCGTTACAGTGTATTGCCAGGGTAGATTTTCCCCTGTGCCTGTTTCGTTTGTCGCTATCCAGCGCTATTTGTGTACGACGGAATAAACTCTGCATTCGGTGATTACCCTCCTGCGCCTGACTCCTTCTATCACACTCATCACATCACTGATATATATATCCCTTAAACAATTACAATTACGCTTTGGTCCTATTATTGCTCACACAATCTCAACATTTTAAAACAATTTATAACTGTGAATCAAAATGGCATGCCCATACTCTAATAGTTCACAATAATGCCTTGCGATCTGGAGGGCGGCCTTTTGTATCCCCCCAATGGTCTAAATGTGTACCCTTACCGATATCATGGACAGTCATCTGTAACCCCCCCCCTGAAAAAAAATACAAAACTAAATTAAAAGTTGGTCACAAAAAAAGAGAGGAGAAAGTACCATACTCAATATTTCCCTGGCTTGATTATTTTAAAAGAAGGAATTACCAGGACGGGGAAATGTTTGAGTGCACTGACGTGAATACCCAGCCAAACATTCCCTGACTCACAGTCAGTTTGAACCTACGTCCCTAAAGCAACCTCTGAAGAAATTCCCCTTTTTTTTATGCAATGAGTGGCTCTTTGAGATATTAGCAAACGTGACAGCCATCGAAGAAAATAAACAAATAACAGAAGGTTAACAGAATCAAGCTCCCTTTTTGCCTCCTCAATTATTTATGGAACATAATCCTGTGGGGGGAACTGCCGCTTTCATCTTAACATGTTCCACCACATCCCCGAAAAAGAACCTGCGTCGCTTCTAAAATAAAATACCTCAGCGTCAGGATCTTAGGAAGAACTCAAAACTAAACTGACAGGGAGGATGGCAGACCTTTTAACTATGCAGTGGGTATATTTAACACTTGTGACACTTCTAAACTCCGACACTGAATTCATGGCAACTCAGACATATATCAAATGTAACGTGTCTATCAAAGAGTAGACTGTCATTGGACGCTAATTGATTATTTATTCAATAATTACTCAAACTTTGATGATGCTTGAAAACTGGCTATCTGGGATGCAAATTAAGAGCTAAATGTATTAATATTGGGAAGTCTGATATCAATGAGTGACTATATTCTTTGGAAAAATCTTAACATTACATCCAGAAGTAGTTAATAGACTGGTTATTACACACCCTGCCTGGGTAAACCGGAGCTGTCTTTAGAAAGAGACATTGAGGAACACTATACGAGCTTTCTTCATCTTGTATCTTCCAACTTCACATCTATAAATATATTATTATTATTATTATTATTATTATTATTATTATTATTATTATTATTATTATTATTATTATTATTATTATTATTATTATATTATTAAAGTGTCAGTAGTCTCATCTAAAGCCATAAAACATAACCTGGCATTGTTATACAAAGGGGTTCCAATATCCCGCTGTTCATGTGACGGGAAGTAGTGAGTGAATCCTTTTGAGACCTTCAGAGGTTTTGACAGCCGATTTGTTCATCTTAAGTAGTAGAGGATGAGATGAAGTAAAGAGCATGAACACTTTAATTACTCAGAGCAGTTGGCCTTTTAGTGAGCACTCTCAGTAGAGCTCTACCAATGACAGCACACTCATTATCAGGACCCGGCACAGAACAGGGTGACTGTTAAACTGCCCGACGTACAGTGCCTTGAAAAAGTATTCATCCCTCTTTGGCATTTTTCCTATTTTGTTACATTACAGCCTGTAATTTATATTGATTTTTATTTGGATTTCTTGTAATGGACATACACAAAATAGTCCAAATTGGTGAAGTGAAATGAAAAAAATAACTTGTTTTAAAGAATTCAAAAAAATTAATAACGGAAAAGTGGTGCATGCATATGTATTCACCCCCTTTGCTATGAAGCCCCTAAATAAGATATGGTGCAACCAATTACCTTCAGAAGTCACATAAATTAGTTAAATAAAGTCCACCTGTGTGCAATTGTCACACCCTGGCGCTGGGACTCTATATGTTGAGCCAGGGTGTGTTCGTTCTATGTGGTGTAATTCTATGTTGGGAGTTCTAGTTGGTTTATTTCTATGTTGGCCTGAGTGACTCCCAATAAGAGGCAACGAGTGTCAGCTGTGGCTGGTTGTCTCTGATTGCGAGCCATATTTAAACTGTCTGTTTTTCCCTTTGTGTTTGTGGGTTCTTGTTCCGTGTTGGTCTATGTTACCTAGGACGTTACGAGTCGTTTGTTGTTTTTGTTTACTGTCCGTGTTTATCGCTAATGATAAATAAACATGTTCGTTCATCACGCTGCGCCTTGGTCCTCCTCTCTTAACGACGATCGTGACAGCAATCTAAGTGTCACATGATCTCAGTATATATACACCTGTTCTGAAAGGCCCCAGAGTCTGCAACACCACTACGCAAGGGGCACCACCAAGCAAGCGGCACGATGAAGACCAAGGAGATCTCCAAACAGGTCAGGGACAAAGTTGTGGAGAAGTACAGATCAGGGTTGGGTTATAAAAATATATCCGAAACGTTGAACATCCCACGGAGCACCATTAAATCCATTATTAAAAAATGGAAAGAATATGGCACAACAACAAACCTGCCAAGAGAAGGCCGCCCACCAAAACTCACAGACCAGGCAAGGAGGGTATTAATCAGAGAGGCAACAAAGACACCAAAGATAACCCTGAAGGAGCTGCAAAGCTCCACAGCGGAGATTGGAGTATCTGTCCATAGGACCACTTTAAGCCGTACACTCCACAGAGCTGGGCTTTACAGAAGAGCGGCCAGAAAAAAGCCATTGCTTAAAGAAAACAATAAGTAAACACATTTGGTGTTCACCAAAAGCCATGTGGGAGACTCCCCAAACATATGGAAGAAGGTACTCTGGTCAGATGAGACTAAAATTGAGCTTTTTGGCCATCAAGGAAAACGCTATGTCTGGTGCAAACCCAACACCTCTCATCACCCTGAGAACACCATCCCCACAGTGAAACATGGTGGTGGCAGCATCATGCTGTGGGGATGTTTTTCATCGGCAGGGACTGGGAAACTGGTCAGAATTTAAGGAATATGGATGGCACTAAATACAGGGAAATTCTTGAGGGAAACCTGTTTCAGACTTTCAGAGATTTGAGACTGGGACGGAGGTTCACCTTCCAGCATGACAATGACCCTAAGCATACTGCTAAAGCAACACTCGAGTGGTTTAAGGGGAAACATTTAAATGTCTTGGAATGGCCTAGTCAAAGCCCAGACCTCAATCCAATTGAGAATCTGTGGTATGACTTAAAGATTGTTGTACACCAGCGGAACCCATCCAACTTGAAGGAGCTGGAGCAGTTTTTCCTTGAAGAATGGGCAAAAATCCCAGTGGCTAGATGTGCCAAGCTTATAGAGACATACCCCAAGAGACTTGCAGCTGTAATTGCTGCAAAAGGTGGCTCATGTTTTCTGTTTTTATGTCTTATTTCTTGTTTGTTTCACAATAAAACATATTTTGTATTTTCAAAGTGGTAGGCATGTTGTGTAAATCAAATGATACAAAAAAAATCAATTTTAATTCCAGGTTATAAGGCAACAAAATAGGACAAATGCCAAGGGGGGTGAATACTTTCGCAAGCCACTGTAAATCTGGCCTCAGTGGGGACTGACACAGAGCTGGAAGGTGGATCTTATCTCTGAAAGAAGAAACAGGCAATATCTCGGTTAGCTGTTTTGCATTCACCTCAAGTCTCTAAAACTATCCTTTCGGATTATATTCCCTACAAGTAGCCCTATCCCTTCCAACACCATATCTATAACATTAAATTCCAAGAAACAGCTAGTTCTGTTACAGTGTAGGTATTTGGACTCAGTGAAAAGTTGTGTTTAAGCCCAAACAGTGTCGTGGAAATTCTAATCAATAATGAGGAGAGACAAGGTCAATCATTAATCAGGATATTACTTTATTCAAAACGTATTAATAAGGTAGTAAGTGAGGCTGGCCAAGAGCTCTGACATATATATTTAGACAGTACAAATATATTTAATAGCAAAGATACACCCTCTCAGTCTACATGACAAACAGCAGATGTGTGGAATGAGTCAAAAGGTTAGGAATTGTATGAAAGAAATGAATAATTCACAGCAGACAGTATCTGCGGTGAAGACTGTTCTCATTGTATGGAAACCAGGGTTTGGCCTCCAAGACAAGGTTCTTATCAACTATTCATAACAGATCTCGTCCCTGGTACCTTACAGACACCAATTCAGTCTCACACACCACTAATCATAGAATGGAATGTGGCTGTTGGTTTTATCACCAAGCCATCCCTAAATCAATTGTCAGCTCCAGATACCCCTATATTGAGTATAACCCATGTCCTTGACCACATGCCTAGACTAGCTGCAGGGAGCTGAAGTAGAAACCATCCCTTTACAAAAACACAGCGTTAGTAGAACAGTATATCATTGCTAATTATTCATATTAAACAAAGCAGGTAAACATGTTACACGTACATTTTTCTCTCACAACAGTATTTGGAGGCCCTGACTGAGAACTGATAAACAGCTTGTTACAGACCTGAAGCAGACTAATCCAGCCTGGCCTGGAATAAAACCTCATAGTCAGGAGATGAGACTCTACACAGCAGGAATATAGCCCCATTATCAGGAGAGGAGACTCTACACAGCAGGAATATAGCCCCATTATCAGGAGAGGAGACTCTACACAACAGGAATAGAGCCCCATTATCAGGAGAGGAGACTCTACACAACAGGAATAGAGCCCCATTATCAGGAGATGAGACTCTACACAGCAGGAATAGAGTCCCATAATCAGGAGATGAGACTCTACACAGCAGGAATAGTGCCCCATAATCAGGAGATGAGACTCTACACAACAGGAATAGAGCCCCATTATCAGAAGAGGAGACTCTACACAACAGGAATAGAGCCCCATAATCAGGAGAGGAGACTCTACACAGCAAGAATAGAGTCCCATTATCAGGAGAGGAGACTCTACACAACAGGAATAGAGCCCCATAATTAGGAGAGGAGACTCAACACAACAGGAACAGAGCCCCGTAATCAGGAGAGGAGAGGAGACGCTGTGGAGGAGGGGAATGGGCTTTCTATTTAAAATGGAGAAGAACACTGTGGTCCATGCAGTAAAGAACAATACGATTGGGTCTTCGCTAACCTTGGCTGGGTAATAGAAAACGTTGCATGAGGGATTTTCACCTCTATTTTCTTTACTCTTACTATTGTCTGAGCTTAGGCACATGCTACAGCAGAATATCTAACAAAAAGGACTACATCGTCTTAAAAAACTACATCAATGACTCAACTTTAAGTCCTTTGAAGTCATAAATCGCAACACAAAGACAAAATGAAAACTGTGGGAAATTAATGTTTCACCTCACATTGTCTGTATTCCACTGGTTTCCATGGAAACTGTTTCTTGAAGATATCACTGTGAACATTTAAGACCTTTGCTACTGTAATGCCTCAGAACCAAAGCTTAGTCTACACTATATTGAAATTAATGCGATTGATTTTCATTATATCGCTTCGCTTAAAAATACAATTAAACCCTCAGGGAAAGAAGTGGAAGTAGCAGATAAGCCAGTTTTATGGGTATTCCTGTTCTGTGTTTCAGCTTTGAAGTTTATATTGTACAGTAACACATCGACCATTAAATGACGACAACATGAAATACATGAATGGCTGTCCTAAAATACAAAATGGCAGAACCATGTTGTCATTCCTGGGAGCTGAGAACAAAACAGTCAACTTTAAAGATGAATCGTGCACCACACTGAACTGAACCAGACAGCTTTCATTAGTTACCTTCATGCCTACATAGTATATGGACTAATGGCTAATGGCTAATCATTAAAATTAACTGAAAATATTGATCTATTCTAAACAGTGGAACCACAAAGTTTGGTCAGGAGAGAGAGAACAGCACTAAACCCCATCAACAATTCTATGTTATACTGTCCAATTTACAAATAAAACTAACAATATAGATATACACATTTCTGCATTGCACTTTTTAAAAACATCTTACTAGTCCAAAGTGTCGCAGCACCGGTGTGGTGTTAGGGACTGTATCAGGGAAGTTAAACCGGTGTGGGGTTAGGGACTGCATCAGGGAAGTTAAACCGGTGTGGGGTTAGGGACTGCATCAGGGAAGTTAAACCGGTGTGGGGTTAGGGACTGCATCAGGGAAGTTAAACCAGTGTGGTGTTAGGGACTGCATCAGGGAAGTTAAACCGGTGTGGTGTCGGGGACTGCATCAGGGAAGTTAAACCGGTGTGGGGTTAGGGACTGCATCAGGGAAGTTAAACCGGTGTGGGGTTAGGGACTGCATCAGGGAAGTTAAACCGGTGTGGGGTTAGGGGACTGCATCAGGGAAGTTAAACCGGTGTGGGGTTAGGGACTGCATCAGGGAAGTTAAACCGGTGTGGGGTTAGGGACTGCATCAGGGAAGTTAAACCGGTGTGGGGTTAGGGACTGCATCAGGGAAGTTAAACCGGTGTGGGGTTAGGGACTGCATCAGGGAAGTTAAACCGGTGTGGGGTTAGGGACTGCATCACGGAAGTTTAACCGGTGTGGTGTCAGGGACTGTATCAGGGAAGTTAAACCGGTGTGGGGTTAGGGACTGCATCAGGGAAGTTAATTGGCTTTTGAGTGAGTAAGGAAGGGGACGCAGCTCAATATGGGTCTGCATAGAGGTGCATCATCAACCCCTCACCTGCCGGGACAGAGAGGGACTCATCAATACAGTGTACAGGGAATAGGAAAGGTTGATGTCAGCATGGACTGGCACTGTGTGCTACTGTTTAAAATGAAAGCCAGTAGAATTCACACATAAAGAGGGAAGACTTTTTGATGCATATTTCTAAGACGAAAGTGTACATCACACCAGTGGTGTGTATTCATGGTCCCCAAGGGAAGCCAGGCTCCCCCATAAAATGCAATAAATAAATAAATATTAATAATTTATCTTTCGTCTCTTTGTGTTTCATAATTTTCCTTCAATTCCCGAGAGGCTGAATGTATCTCACAGGAGAAAGCATCCGAGTGAGCGAAACAGCACCCCATCTGTCTCTACGTGTAGGCCATCTATCTTATACTGTCTGGTACAAACAAAGATGACATTACTGCCGCCTGTAGCATTGAATGCAAGGGAAGCCAGCGAGCATTTGGCCTCCCTTGACAAAAAAAAAAGTATTACAAATTTGCCAATCAGCGTTGAGCGAGTGAGCTCGACTGTGAATGGTCCTGGTGGGGAAAAAAAAGTGTCAAGGGAAGCCAGCTTGGATTTGGTGTCTCTCCTATCAAATCGCTTTGAGCGCACACGTCATTAACAGAAACATCTTGAATTGTTGCATCTCGCTAGCTAGCTAAAATTGGCCCTTTCCTAAATTAGCCATGGATGGAGATAGGGATTTGGACTTGGGGTTTACTTAATTCTCCGTACTGGCCAAAGATTATAACGGCGATTCTGATCCAACCGTTATATCATACATTGTTGAGCCCCTGGCCTGACAGGATGGAAGTTCAATATGTATACAGTGGCTAGATGTAGAAGGCTAATGTTAACTAGATAACGTTGCCCATGAATGGAAGTTAGGCTAGCGAGCAAGCATTTTAGCCAGGTAGCCTAGGACAACAAAATATAAAAGTGTGTACTGTATGACAGAGTGATAGACCGTTTCGTCAACATGAAAGAGAGGAGGATGGCATTGGCGATTCTCCACAAGTAGGGTGAGTCAACATGTTTTTCTACTTGCACGCACACGCGCGCAAACAGAAATCAGAAACATGGACAGCCACATCATATTTAGCGTATGTTGATTGGACTAAATAGTTTTTCGTTTATTTTAGTTGTCACTGTATTAGACTAAGCAGAGGTGATTTGATGATGTTGAAATTTTGAAGTTGAAATGGTGCTGGAATACAGGAGGCAGCTCCTATTTTCTTTGCAACTTGCGGTAACTGTCTGTGGTTTTAAATCAATAGTTGTTTAGTGGTCTGAAAATGTGGGAAACATTAACTTGTTTGACCATGCTGTAGGTCATGTAACTGTCTGTTACATGCAATACAGTTGAAATCTGAAGTTTACATAAACTTAGGTTGGAGTCATTAAAACTTGTTTTTCAACCACTCCACACATTTCTTGTTAACAAACTATAGTTTTGGCAAGTCGTTTAGGACATCTACTTTGAGCATGACACAAGTAATTTTTCCAACAATTGTTTACGGACAGATTATGTCACTTACAATTCACTGTATCACAATTCCAGTGGGTCCGAAGTTTACATACACTAAGTTGACTGTGCCCTTAAACAGCTTGGAAAATTCCAGAAAATGTGGTCATGGCTTTAGAAGCTTCTGATAGGCTAATTGACATCATTTGAGTCAATTGGAGGTGTACCTGTGGATGTATTTCAAGGCCTACCTTCAAACTCAGTGCCTCTTTGCTTGATATCATGGGAAAATCAAAAGACATCAGCCAAGACCTCCGAAAAAATTTGGTAGACCTCCACAAGTCTGGTTCATCCTTGGGAGCAATTTCAAAACGCCTGAAGGTACCACGTTCATCTGTACAAACAATAGTATGCAAGTATAAACACCATGGGACCACACAGCCATCATACCGCTCAAGAAGGAGACGCGTTCTGTCTCCTAGAGATTAGCGTACTTTGGTGCGTAATATGCAAATCAATCTCAGAACAACAGCAAAGGACCTTGTCAAGATGCTGGAGGAAACAGGTACAAAAGTATCTATATCCACAGTAAAACGAGTCCTATATCGACATAACCTGAAAGGCCAATCAGCAAGGAAGAAGCCACTGCTCCAAAAAAGCCATAAAAAAGCCAGACTACGGTTTGCAAGTGCACATGGGGACAAAGATCATACTTTTTGGAGAAATGTCCTCTGGTCTGATTAAACAAAAATATAACTGTTTGGCCATAATGACCATCGTTATGTTTGGAGGAAAAGGGGGGTAGTTTGCAAGCCGAAGAACACCATCCCAACCGTGAAGCACGGGGGTGGCAGCATCATGCTGTGGGGGTGCTTTGCTGCAGGAGGGATGGTGCACTTCACAAAATAGATGGCATCATCATGAGGAAGGAAAATAATGTGGATATATTGAAGCAACATCTCAAGACATCAGTCAGGAAGTTAAAGCTTGGTCGCAAATGGGTCTTCCAAATGTACAATGACCCTAAGCATGTGGCAAAATGGCTTAAGGACAACAAAGTCAAGGTATTGGAGTGGCCATCACAAAGCCCTCACCTCAATCCTAATTAAAATGTGTGGGCAGAACTGAAAAAGCATTTGCGAGCAATGAGGCCTACAAACCTGATTCAGTTACTCCAGCTCTGTCTGGAGGAATGGGTCAAAATTCACCCAACTTATTGTGGGAAGCTTGTGGAAGGCTACCCGAAACGTTTGACCCAAGTTAATGCAATGCTACCAAATACTAATTGAGTGTATGTAAACTTCTGACCAACTGGGAATGTGATGAAAGAAATAATAGCTGAAATAAATAATTCTCTCTACTATTACTCTGAAATGTCACATTCTTAAAATAAAGTGGTGATCCTAACTGACCTAAGACAGGGAATTTTTACTAGGATTAAATGTCAGGAATTGTGAAAAACTGAGTTTAAATGTATTTGGCTAAGGTGTATGTAAACTTCCGACTTCAACTGTATGTGTCGTGGACTTCACCGGACAGAGGTTGCTTTCCGGTTTTGTGATAAAACAAAGGTGTGGTTGAATTTATTCTGCCACTGTCTTCTTATTGTCTCGGCCTTTAGCAAGGAATATGAATTAACAGCAAACCACGCAATTATCACATCATCTACAGTGAAGGATGCCCAGTGATTTTACCCAATCACCACTACCGCACCACACACATTACACACACACACACCCTGTTCCCAAAGTCACTTGCTCCTCTTTCCATGTCATGCCTTCAACTTCTATTGACATCCGTGTGGTTTAAGATCCATCATGCACATGGATGCTTGGTCTTTGCTTCACTTACTATGATTTAATAGATACCCTCCAATCCAACCCATCTCTTCCCACTGATGATTTAATAGAAATGGACAGAGAGACAGACATATGAGGGATGAACCTCTCAGCCACCCTCTGTCCTTTATTGGCTGGTACATAGGATAATACTACGGTTCCCCAAACCCTATCTGTCTTCAATATACAGCCTATAGGGAGGAGGCCAGAGACCTGGCCGTGTGGTGCCAGGACAACAACATCTCCCTCAGTGTGATCAAGACAAAGGAGATGATTCTGGACTACAGGAAAAAAGAGGACAGAGCACACCCACATTCTCATCGACGGGGCTGTAGTGGAACAGGTTGAGAGCTTCAAGTTCCTTGGTGTCCACATCACCAACAAACTATCATGGTCCAAACACACCAAGACAGTCCACGACAAAGCCTATTCCCCCTCAAGAGACTGGGTCCTCAGATCCTCAAAAAGCTCTACAGCTGCACCATCGAGAGTATCCTGACTGGTTGCATCACTGCCTAGTATGGAAACTGCTCGGCCTCCGACCGCAAGGCACTACAGAGGGTAGTGCGTATGGCCCAGTACATCACCGGGGCCAAGCTTCCTGCAATCCAGGACCTCTATACCAGATGGTGTCAGAGGAAGGCCCTAAAACATTTCAAAGACTCCAGCCATGCTAGTCACAGACTGTTCTCTCTGCTACCACACAGCAAGTGGTACCGGAGCGCCAAGTCTAGGTCCAAAAGGCTTCTTAACAGCTTCTATCCCCAAGTCATAAGCCTCCTGAACAGCTAATCATGGCTACCCGGACTATTTGCATTGTCACCCCCCACCCCACCCCACCCCCTCTTTTACGCTGCTGCTACTCCCTGTTTATTATCTATGCATAGTCACTTTAACTCTACCCACATGTACAGTACCAGTCAAAAGTTTGGACACATCTACTCATTCAAGGGTTTTTCTTTATTTTTACCATGTTCTATATAGTAGAATTATATTGAAGACATCACAACTATACAGTAACACATATGGAATCATGTAGTAACCAAAAAAGTGTTAAACAAATCAAAATATATTTTATATTTGAGATTCTTCAAATAGCCACCCTTTGCCTTGATGACAGCATTGCACACTATTGGCATTCACTCAACCAGCTTCACCTGGAATGCTTTTCCAACATTCTCGAAGGAGTTCCCACATATGCTGAGCACTTGTCGGCTGCTTTTCCTTCACTCTGCGGTCCGACTCATCCCAAACCATCTCAATTGGGTTGAGGTCGGGGGATTGTGGAGGCCAGGTCATCTGATGCAGCACTCCATAACTGTCCTTCTTGGTAAAATAGCCCTTACACAGCCTGGAGGTATGTTGGGTCATTGTCCTGTTGAAAAACAAATGAGAGTCGCACTAAGCCCAAACCAGTGAGAATGGCGTATCGCTGCAGAATGCTGTGGTAGCCATGCTGGTTAAGTGTGCTTTGAATTCTAAATAAATCACAGACAGTGTCACCAGCAAAGCACCCCCACACCATAACACCTCGTCCTCCATGCTTTACCGTGGGAAATACACATGCAGAGATCATCCGTTCACCCACACCGCGTCTCACAAAGACACTGTTCCACCACGTCTCACAAAGACACTCCAGACCAAAGGACACATTTCCACCGGTCTAATGTCCATCGCTCATGTTTCTTGACCCAAGCAGGTCTCTTCTTCTTATTGGTGTCCTTTAGTAGTGGTTTCTTTGCAGCAGTTCAACCATGAAGGGCTGATTCACACAGTCCCCTCTGAACAGTTGATGTTGAGATGTGTCTGTGACTTGAACTCTGTGAAGCATTTATTTGGGCTGCAATTTCTGAGGCTGGTAACTCTAATGAACTCATCCTCTGCAGCAGAGGTAACTCTGGGTCTTCCATTCCTGAGGCGGTCCTCATGAGAGCCAGTTTCAACATAGCGCTTGATGGTTTTTGCGACTGCACTTGAAGAAACTTTCAAAGTTCTTGAAATGTTCCGTATTGACTGACCTTCATGTCTTAAAGTAATGATGGACTGTCGTTTCTCTTTGCTTATTTGAGCTGTTCTTGCCATAATATGGACTTGTTTTTTTTACCAAATAGGGCTATCTTCTGTATACCCCACTACCTTGTCACAAAACAACTGATTGGCTCAAAAGCATTAAGAAGGAAATAAATTCCACAAATTAACTTTTAACAAGTTACACCTGTTAATTGAAATGCATTCCAGGTGACTACCTCATGAAGCTGGTTGAGAGAATGCCAAGAGTGTGCAGAGCTGTCATCAAGGCAAAGGGTGGCTATTTGAAGTATAATATATAAAATATATTTTCATTTGTTTAACACTTTTTTGATTACTACAGGATTCCATATGTGTTATTTCATAGTTTTGATGTCTTCACTATTATTCTACAATGTAAAAAATTGCAAAAATAAAGAAAAACCTTAGAAGGAGGTGTGTCCAAACTTTTGACTGGTAGTGTACATATTACCTCAATTACCTCGACTAACCGGTGCCACTGCACATTGACTCTACACCGGTACCCCCCTGTATGTAGCCTCCCTACTGTTATTTTATTTTACTGCTGCTCTTTAATTATGTGTTACTATTATTTTTTGTATTATTTGATATTGTATTTTGTTGTGTGATTTTTTTTGGTATTCTTTCTTAAAACTGCATTGTTGGTTAAGGGCTTGTAAGTATTCGACATATGTGGACAAATAACATTTTTTTTGATTTGATTTGATTATATTTACATTTACATTTAAGTCATTTAGCAGACGCTCCTATTATATATGCGTCCTGCTTTACTGGCACTGGCTCTGTGTGCTGTGTGGAACGAGTGCGTGAGTTTGAAGGGTGCAAAATCTACTTGTCACTTAAATCTCGCTGGATTGATTGCTTTCATTTTACTGCTGCCACTCTTTCATACTCTCGCTTGTGCCTGTCGTTCTTTCCCCGTTAACATTACGACGGCGGACATGTTTGTAATGGCCTGTCAAACACAACCTGGTAATGGCTGAAATGGGCTCATTGGAATACATTGTCTTTCTGCTGCTAAAGCTTAGTCTGGGATTTAACGCCTCGTCTCGTCACTTACATCACAAGAAAGACAACTATATTTTGATGGGTGTACATTTTTTGTGGATAAAAATAAATAAATAAAAATTAATACAGTTGAAATGTTTACCAATTAGATGCGTTGAAATGAAAGTAACTTCCAAAACTGACGATAATGATGTCCGATATTACGTCTGATGTCTCAAACGATGTAAAGTATGTTTAGATAGGTGTAATCTAGAGCCAAGCCTGTAGGTTTTTAATCCGAGGGTGTCCTGCTATTGACACGCTTCTTGAATTATGCAACAGAACGTGACAACAGCATTAATGAGGCAGTCTAGACAGCGTAGGTAATATTGCAGGTAGGCCTAGACAGAGCAACATTTTGGTGGTTGCAGTTCAACCCCTTTATGTTAAGAGAATGACAGAGAGAGAAATAAAGAGAGAGAGAGAGAGAGAGAGAGAGAGAGAGAGAGAGAGAGAGAGAGAGAGAGAGAGAGAGAGAGAGAGAGAGAGAGAGAGAGAGAGAGAGAGAGAGAGAGAGAGAGAGAGAGAGAGAGAGAGAGAGAGAGAGAGAGAGAGAGAGAGAGAGAGAGAGAGAGAAAGAGAGAGAGAGAGAGAGAGAGAGAGAGAATGAAAGGTAGAAATAGAGAGAGCTCAATAAAGAGAAAACAAGAAGGTGAGAGATAGAAAGAGAGACAATAGAGGAGCGCGACAGTAACCATGTTTCTGTCTGTTCGCCCCTTGAGTCATGGTCAGTTTTCCACACAATGAACTGCTTTCCTCAGGTCCTGCTGCCTGTATTTCCCCAGAACCATTTCCCTCTGCGCTGCCACACACATTGGCAGCCCTAAGGTGACGGTGGTAGGGCTGGGCGATATATCGTTATGGATCATCCACTTACCGGTATTGGACATTTACAATACCGTCTATAAAGGTATTTTGTTACAGTGCTAAGTAAATAAATGAAAAGTTCTACAAATTAAACTACTTCACTTTAAGTTGTGTCCTAGTTTGGTTGAGTATAAAACCACCAGAATGGACAAAAGCCATTAAAACCACTTAGGATTCATCTGTTGCCAATCTAGGGTCATGCACTACTCATAGAACACATTTAGACGTTTTATCATTCAGAAACATTAAAATACCGTCAAATACAGTCACACTGTCAAAAATAAGACAAACAATATTGTGGTCCTCTGTAGCTCAGCTGGTAGAGCACGGCGCTTGTAACGCCAAGGTAGTGGGTTCGATCCCCGGGACCACCCATACACAAAACAAAATGTATGCACGCATGACTGTAAGTCGCTTTGGATAAAAGCGTCTGCTAAATGGCATATTATTGTGGTAGCCAGCCACAGAGTCTGGGCGCATAGGGCTATTTACTGTGCTTTGATTGACGACCGAACACCAAGTGTTGACTACTAGTTTATAAAAGCTGCCAAACTGACTGAATAAAGTAAATCTCCTATACCCATACTATATTCCTATACCCATACTATATTCCTATACCCATACTATATTCCTATACCCATACTATATTCCTATACCCATACTATATTCCTATACCCATACTATATTCCTATACCCATACTATATTCCTATACCCATACTATATTCCTATACCCATACTATATTCCTATACCCATACTATATTCCTATACCCATACTATATTCCTATACCCATACTATATTCCTATACCCATACTATATTCCTATACCCATACTATATTCCTATACCCATACTATATTCCTATACCCATACTATATTCCTATACCCATACTATATTCCTATACCCATACTATATTCCTATACCCATACTATATTCCTATACCCATACTATATTCCTATACCCATACTATATTCCTATACCCATACTATATTCCTATACCCATACTATATTCCTATACCCATACTATATTCCTATACCCATACTATATTCCTATACCCATACTATATTCCTATACCCATACTATATTCCTATACCCATACTATATTCCTATACCCATACTATATTCCTATACCCATACTATATTCCTATACCCATACTATATTCCTATACCCATACTATATTCCTATACCCATACTATATTCCTATACCCATACTATATTCCTATACCCATACTATATTCCTATACCCATACTATATTCCTATACCCATACTATATTCCTATACCCATACTATATTCCTATACCCATACTATATTCCTATACCCATACTATATTCCTATACCCATACTATATTCCTATACCCATACTATATTCCTATACCCATACTATATTCCTATACCCATACTATATTCCTATACCCATACTATATTCCTATACCCATACTATATTCCTATACCCATACTATATTCCTATACCCATACTATATTCCTATACCCATACTATATTCCTATACCCATACTATATTCCTATACCCATACTATATTCCTATACCCATACTATATTCCTATACCCATACTATATTCCTATACCCATACTATATTCCTATACCCATACTATATTCCTATACCCATACTATATTCCTATACCCATACTATATTCCTATACCCATACTATATTCCTATACCCATACTATATTCCTATACCCATACTATATTCCTATACCCATACTATATTCCTATACCCATACTATATTCCTATACCCATACTATATTCCTATACCCATACTATATTCCTATACCCATACTATATTCCTATACCCATACTATATTCCTATACCCATACTATATTCCTAATACTATATTCCTATACCCATACTATATTCCTATACCCATACCCATACTATATTCCTATACCCATACTATATTCCTATACCCATACTATATTCCTATACCCATACTATATTCCTATACCCATACTATATTCCTATACCCATACTATATTCCTATACCCATACTATATTCCTATACCCATACTATATTCCTATGCCCATACTATATTCCTATACCCATACTATATTCCTATACCCATACTATATTCCTATACCCATACTATATTCCTATACCCATACTATATTCCTATACCCATACTATATTCCTATACCCATACTATATTCCTATACCCATACTATATTCCTATACCCCTTTGCTATTCATAAACCATTCAATGTAGTTATATGTCCATGGTATCCCATCGGGGCAAGTAAACCAAATATATTGTATTAAAGTGGGGGGTGAATAATCATTTTCCTACAATTCTATATTGTTTCTCAACAGGGAATCCATGTTTACTTGACAGAACACAATCTTTTTTCTTAGGTTTTCGCCACAATAAACCAAATTGAAAAGAGTAGCCTTACTAATCTACCACCTTCCCTCAGTCCCACCCACAGTGATTATTAACAGGTCTGAAACCCTAGCAACTATGTGACTCACAAACATCCTGCCCTCTCCTCTGACAATCCCACCCATAGTGATTGATTGACAGGCCACACTGTTAAGGGGATAGTTTACCCAAACTACAAAATTAAACATTGGTTTCCTTACCCTAAGCGTCCACAGCAGCAGAGCCAATAAAATACAGAGTTAGAAGAACATACATAATTGTGGCAATTCATGTCTTGCGTTAAAACTGTAAATATGACTTTATTCTCAAGAGAAGACAGGTTTAATAAAAAAACTAACTTAGAAGATTGTCCTGATCATATAGGCGTATGCGAGATCCAAAACAACTAACAACACACTGAATTAAAAAAAAAATCAGTAATTTTAATTTTAAAGTCATGTCTTTCTACTCAGTACCACAACTCATTTGACCAATCTGGGAGGTAAAGTCGTTAAAGTATTCAATAATTTAGCTGTGTATTTTGGATGGAATCAAGGCATTAGAATGTTCTAGAGGCCATCAAAATTAAGCTTGTTTGGCCTTTTTTGTTGTTCGGGGGGGGATGCACATCATTCTGTGAATATTCTGTGTGTAATTCTGTGAATGTCATTCATCAGGCTGGTATCGCTTTTCAGAATTAGTTCAAATTCATTTAATGACGTCGCGGCGGCCCCATTCTCATTGGCACAAATGAACTGAAGCGAAATACCCACGGCTAGAGCCCCACAAAAACACGTCATTATCAAATGGTGGAATCTGATTATTGCCATGCACACTACCTTCTTACCATGCGTAGCTTTTTACTTGACTTTTGATTGTAATTGATATTGTACTGAACTGTTGAGGGAGCTTGCAAGTAAGCATTTCGCTGCACCTTTCATACCTGCTGTAAACGGTGTACGAGACGAATACATTTGATTTGATAACACTTCAGAGATAAGAGTAACATCAGCTTCATCTACACTGAGTGTACAAAACATTAGGAACACCTGCTCTTTCCGTGACATAGACTGACCAGGTGAATCCAGGTGAAAGCTATGATCCCTTATTGATGTCATTTGTTAAATCCACTTCAATCAGTGTAGATAAAGGGGAGGAGACAGGTTAAAGAAGTATTTTTACGCCTTGAGACAATTGAGACATGGATTGTGTATGTGTGCCATTCAGAGGGTGAATGGGCAAGACAAAATATTTAAGTGCCTTTGAACGGGGTATGATAGTAGGTGCCAGGCGCACCGGTTTGTGTCAAGAACTGCAACGCTGCTGGGTTTTTTCACCTTCAACAGTTTCCTGTGTGTATCAGGAATGGTCCACCACCCAAAGGACATCCAGCCAACTTGACACAACTGTGGGAAGCATTGGAGGCAAGATGGGCCAGTATCCCTGTGGAACACATTTGACACCTTGTAGAGTCCATGCCCCAATGAATTGAGGCTGTTCTTAGGGCAAAAGGAGATTAGGTGTTCCTAATGTTTTGTACACTCAGTGTATTTCCATCAGAGAAAGAACAACACACACACACACACACACACACACACACACACACACACTGATGATTAGAAATGATCTAAAATCACTTTATGGCAGGGGGGACAGAGATATCGATATGCCATATTTATGCACCCAGACATCCCATAATTTATCTCCCTTCTCTATTTCCTGGAAACACTGTGGTGATAGATGGAGGCACTTGCACTCGGCAGCCTCCCAGAGAAGAGAACATTCTCACTGATCCAAAGTCACCTTGCCATCCACAAACAAATTGCTTTTTGAATGATTCTTTATATTTTCTCCATAGGGCCAATTCAATATGGCCGCCATTTGGAGAACGTACGTTTTTATGAGCGTGTCAGATGACACTTTAACGGAGAACATACGAGTTTTGAGGAAGTCTGGACAGTTTGTCCCACTGAAGTTTATCAAGTATATTTTAAGGTCAGGAATTGTGGGTAAATGTGTGAAGAGGCAAAATTGTTAGCTAATGAAATGGTCTCTGGGATCCTGACCTTTATCTAGCTACGCACTAACCATACATAATGTTTTACCCTTCTGACAAAAAGATGGCCCGCTTGGTCGATTGAAAGAAATGAAAGACATTCAACTCTCATCGATCGATTTAGCCATATATGTTTTTACTTGCATCCCTCAATGCACCGGCTATGATTGTCTAGTTCTCTCTCACTCAAATCATAAAGGAAAAGAAAAGAGTAAATGATTCCAATCTCCAGCTGCGGCCTCTCTCTCTCTCTCTCTCTCTCTCTCTCTCTTTCTCTTTTTTTCTCTCTCTCTCTCTCGCTCTCTCTCTCTCTCTGTCTCTCTCTCTGTCTCTCTCTCTCTCTCGTCGGTGAAGTCCTTCACACTCAACATGAAAAGGACGCCCAGTCATAATTCCTGCTCGTATTCAAATCCATTTCCTGCTTTTCTCTGAGCATGTCAGATGAAGTCATTGCCTGCGTATCACGCCTCTTCATCTTTTGTCAAGGCCCTGAAAGCCGCGAGATGGATATGAAGACACACGAGTGATCCATCTCCTCTACCGCTCCATCTCTCAACTCTTCCATCTCTCTATCCATCCATTCTTCATCCGAATGACCGTATTCATTCAGATGTGCTCAAACAGCTAGAGCTAATGGAGCTCTTTGACAAATCATTAACAAATAGAGAGAGAGAGAGAGAGAGAGAGAGAGAGAGAGAGAGAGAGAGAGAGAGAGAGAGAGAGAGAGAGAGAGAGAGAGATACAGAAAGAGAGAGAGAGAGAGAGAGAGAGAAAAAGAGAGAGAGAGAGAGAGAGAGAGAGAGAGAGAGAGAGAGAGAGAGAGAGAGAGAGAGAAAGAGAAAGAGAGATAGACAGAGAGATACAGAAAGAGAGAGAGAGAGAGACTGAGAGAGAGAGAGAGAGAGAGAGAGAGAGAGAGAGAGAGAGAGAGAGAGAGAGAGAGAGAGAGAGAGAGAGAGAGAGAGGGATAGAGAGAGAGAGAGAGAGACAGAGAGAGAGAGA